>NW_006800308.1:150838-165065 GCF_000485575.1 Poecilia formosa | reverse complement strand
TTTGAGCAGTGTATTTTTTAAAACTACGCATGTGTAACTTTGTGTGAAAGGGAAACAGACTTTTTACAATATGTGGAAAAATAAAACTGTGCCGTACCAGCAGAAATGTTATTTCAATTAGTAAAACTGTGGAAATAATTGCACAAATACCAGCAGGAATGCAAAAACTTACTGAGTTTGAGTTTTGACTTACTAACCGATTGTGTCGTCATTGCTTATTAATGTTATAAGTTCACTATTTGATCCTCTGTGTCACTTCACAGGTGGCTAATGAAGTGCTTGGAGAAATGAACCTCAACCCCGAGGAGGTTTTCTTGGCGCAGGGCACCCTGCGGCCTGATCTCATTGAGAGCGCCTCTCATATTGCCAGCGGAAGGGCAGAGGTCATCAAAACACACCACAACGACACCGAGCTCATCCGCAAACTCAGAGACGAGGTACCTGCTCACACAAACTCCTACTATGACCTAACTTGGACTGTCTGGTGCGTGTTCTTGTTGTCTGCTGAATGCAAGTTGGATTTCAGAAAGTAAATTTGAAAAACAAATTGGTAAAGAATTTGAAACTCAGTATTCCAAAGAATTGCTTCCCTGCTCTCACGCTTAAATCAGCACAGTAAAAGTACAGGTTCTGCTGGATATTTTGCATTTATAGATACATTTTGTAGATATTTACTGATTGTGCTTATGAGTTAGTTTTGTCTTGCTTTTGCCCTTTCACCTAAATCCACAAATATGTGAAAAAACTGTAAAAAATGCTGAATACGTTTTTTATTTTTTTATTTTTTTTATTTCTGTCCAGGGAAAAGTAATCGAACCTTTGAAAGATTTTCATAAAGATGAGGTGAGAGCGCTGGGGAGAGAGTTGGGCCTGCCAGAGGAGATTGTCTGTCGGCATCCCTTTCCTGGTGAGTAAATATACACATGTGCATTCACTGTCACTATAGTATACAGTTTTTAAATCAATATAGTCCACACTAACTAAGCATTTTAAGCTTTTCATCTAATGTTGTTCTTTCTCTTTTTTTCAATCATATAAACAAGTACTGCTCACATAAGTGTCAATTCTGGCACCAGTGTAAACATGACTGTTTTTTATTTATTAGTTTTTTAAAATAAAATCTACCTTTTTTTTTTCTTTAGGTCCTGGTTTGTCCATCAGAGTGATTTGTGCTGAAGAGCCTTATATTTGTAAGGATTTTGCTGAAACTAACAACATCCTCAAAATTATCACAGACTTTTCTGCAAGTGTCAAAAAGGTCAGTGAAAAAGTCAGACTGTTTTATCTTTATGAAAATACGATAACCATCATTAACTTTTATGCTACACTTTTCTCTAAAGTGCGCATGCTCTGGTTTAAATCGACTAAAAATCCACTTCAGCTGAACAAGATCATGTCTGATAACTTGAGTCTCTCTTATTATTCTGATCAAGCATCTCAAACTTTGTCTGCAAAAAGGTAGTCTTTGAAATTTGCAGGGACCTACTTGGTGTTTGAGTTCATTTCGTACTGTGTAGTCTGATGACAACTCCCTGTCGCTTTCCAGCAGTAACATTATTTCTCACATGAAAGTTTATAGGAAGAACGAACTGGGGGAAAACACAACATGTTGGTGTGTTTTGGACAAACTGAAAAGTGAAGACTTGTGTGGCTGTTTTTTTTTTTTCTTTATCTGCGTGCTTTTTAAATAATAATGAGAAACTTCTGGTTGATTAGTGACTCCTGAAATATCACCCTTGTCATCTGGTTTTTCCATTTTGCCCTGAAAATAAATAAATAAAATGACTAACAATATTTAAGCATCTTCAGTTTGCTGATAAAATCATTTTATGTTTTTTTTCAGAGGTGGCTTGTTTTTCTGTTTGTTGGGACAAAGCCAGCTGCATTTCGTCATGTTGAACCTTCTTGTGTTTCCTTGCCATGCAGCCTCATGCCTTGCTCCAGAGAGTCAAGTCGTGCATATCAGATGAAGAGGAGGAAAAGCTCATGCAGATCACCAGCCTTCATTCACTTAATGCCTTCCTGCTGCCCATCAAAACTGTTGGTGTCCAGGTAAACCAGAACATCAAATATAGTCAAACTCTTGAATCGGGGACCTAAAGTGCTTTACACTTTAGTTTGTCATAATTTTTAATTTTCAGTGAAACGCGTTGAAGAGTTTTTCTTTACATGAATCAAATATTCCAGTTGTTTTATAACTGTGGGACAAGAAATGTTTCCAAATTCAACTTATTCAACTAATTACTTTTACAAACCCCCTCATTGGGACAATTCCTTATTCCATTCCTTTTGTCAAGAAAGCAACCGTTTTTCTTTAAAAAAAAAAAAAAATTAAAAAAATGTTTACGACAATAAACAGTCATTCTCATAAACTCCAGACACTGCATTATCATCCAACAAGATTGCTGTTTTTGTTTTATTTTTAGCAAATGGTGTCTCCTATAATTCTTTTTCTATCCAAAATCTTAAATGTATGCATATCATATGTCTCTTAAGTTACTAATCTGCTTTGAGAGACAATAAGACTGCAGGTGATTTAAGGTTTTATTGGTTCGAAATATATTTGAACCATTGAAAACGATCTACAGATTAGAGGACCTTGAGACAGAAGCTGTAGAAATATTTTATCTTATTCTGGAAGATGTCAGCTGTTGCACTTATGAGGAAGAAGTAGCATCGCTTCAGAGACGGAGTTACTCTGACACAGTGTCTGTCTCCAGCGGTTGGCTTTTTGCTGGGCAGGGACGGTAAATTAAACGTTACCCACAAGACACACCCACACAAAAACCACCACATTTTTTCCCCCCCCATTACTTTTCTCTTGGAAAATGTGTTCAGAAGAAGTTCTTGTCTTAAGTGTTTGTATCAGCTGGAGATGAATGGCTCTAAATTCTGACAAACATTCCCCAAGTCAGTCAGTGGCAGAGAGTTTGCTGTAGGTGTTGCCCTGCGACTAGAGACCAGAGGTTTAAATTTAACTCAAACCTCAATCTGTGGGCCAGACGGGACACCGTGGCTAAACATGGACGGCTTTCTGCGCCTGGGCTGAAAAGGAAAACAAGACTTTATCCATCTTAAATGTCTACTTATTACACAAATATCCTGAATTAATTCTGAAGACTTTTGTTCCCATTTATTTGATGGTATTTTGTCTCGGTTACAGGGAGATTGTCGGTCTTACAGTTATGTGTGCGGTGTAACGAGTAAAGAATCTCCTCACTGGGAATCACTGATGTTCCTGGCCAGACTCATCCCTCGCATGTGCCATACCATCAACAGGTAACGCACACAAAAAAATAAAAAAGAAATCACAACTTCTCTTCAGTCAGCAGAAACATTTAGAGTTCAGTGTTTTTAAAAGGCCTAACCTCAACGCTGTGACTCATGTGTTTCTCCAGAGTTGTGTATATTTTTGGGTCCCACGTAAAGGAGCCGCCTACAGACATTACCCCAACTTTCCTGACCACCGGTGTTCTGAGCACGCTCAGACAGGCGGACTTTGTGGCTCATTCTATTCTTAGAGAGTCTGGTAAGTTTGTCTGTATATATTTTCAATTTAGTAAAGGAATAATGTATTGGGTGCCATGAACTAAATCCTTCCCTTTTCTTTCTTTTCTTTTAAATGTAAGCAGTAGTATTAAAAAAAAAAAGCTTTATACTAAGTGTTACGTTGAATGTGTGGAAAATTATTTATTCTCATTAAAGGTATTTTTTTATGATATAAAGGCTAAGCTCAGCATTATGTTTCCTTATTTCATCATAATATAAATAATTATTCATTTTTACTGCTCATTTCTCTCATGCTTCCCTCATTCATCTTCAAAGGAGATTAAAAACAGATCTGTATTCCTCCCTGTCAGGCTGCAGCATTAATTAATATTCTCTTTGACAGAATCTATTGTCGCCGGTTTTATTATCAGACAGATGCTTTTGATTCTAATCAGAAACATTTGGTTTACCCTGGATTCTCTTTGTCTTTATTTCAGGTTATTCAGGCAAGATCAGCCAGATGCCGATCATCCTCACTCCCCTGCATTTTGACCGAGACCCCCTGCAGAAGCAGCCTTCCTGTCGGCGCTCCGTCGTGGTCCGCACGTTCATCACCAGCGACTTCATGACGGGCATCGCTGCCATGCCTGGTACCCATATCCCAGAGGAGGTAAGATGATGCGACGCAGTTTGCCACATTATGTACTTTCAAACTAGGGACTATGAACTCAGGATTTTGCAGATTAAGGCAGCAGTTGTCATCATGAGTCACCCTTAATAAAATGGTAGTGCAGCAGAGTAAAGTGAAAGTCTTTGGTTAGCTCTGACTGACTCTGGAAAATGAAGTGCCCTGGATGAAGTGGTGTGTAATATGACATTAGTTCAATCTGTGTGACAATAAACGTTCCCCCCCACTCCCAAGTTCTGCAAAGTTTAATATCTCAGCAACACAAGTGCCATCATGATGAGCATCTGAAGATGTTACACTCCCCTTCATAAAACGCTGCTGAACACTTTCTGCAAAACCACACAAGTCTGTCTGCTACGTTTACTGGTGAATAAATGTTTATAAAACTTTTAGAGCCTCATTTGATTTATTGGTGCTGTGAGTAGATGCTATTCAGTCGACAGCAAAGATTTAAATTCTTTTTGATTTGATCAAAGAGTACATTTCCTGTTTTGCTTAGCAGGAAAAGTACCTCACAGAAAGTTCAACTTTTCTCTCCAGTCTTAAGATTGTTTTTCTAGAGAGCCCTGAGTGTCATCAACATGTTTTTGTAGGAAACATGAGCCAGGACACTGTGTTGTTTTTGGTTAGTTGGTGTTCTCCTTCACGCACTCCCAGTTTATTTCTTATTGTTAAATCCTGAAAGCCTCCCTTTGCTGAAGCAAGTGAGGCATCAGTACTTTAGTCCTGGGAATTCCTGGGACTTTAACATGTTGATGTGCTCTTGGGAGTAGTTTTAGTTGGCAGTCAATTCTCAATTTATGTATAAATGGGTCTCATTATTGTTCCCTGGAGTCCAAAAACTCAGAAAATAGACTTTTAACTCTATCCAGAATGATATCTTTTTGTCTTTTTCTTTTGTTTAGTTTCTGTTTTTGAATTTCTTGAAATTGAGGCATGATTTGCTGCTCTTTGTGATCCTTTAACTTGCCCAATAGTGTCAGACAAGTGTGACTTTTAGTGATATCTTAATTGTACGGACTAGATTGTAACAGTGCTCCACTGTGACTTGACTCATCTCAGCTGACCAAAACTTGTGAGAAACTAGGAAGTCCATGTCAAACAATACATTGTGACATAGGCACCGTTTGGTTTGAATGGCTCTGTTTTTTTTTTTTTTGGCCAGTCAAAAGAATCGACGATGACAAAAACCCCAAACAAAAACAAAGCACTCTTATGATGCAACTTGGTTTTGCTCACTCCACCAGGTGGTGCTAAAGATGGTAAATGAGATCAAGAAAATCCCGGGCATCTCCAGAGTGATGTACGACCTAACTTCCAAGCCACCCGGCACCACGGAGTGGGAATAGAGCCTCGTCATGACTTCATATCAATAGGACACACATTCACACACACACACACACACACAGTGCACAAACACTCTCCGCAGACACCGGAGGGCCGGTGAGCCGCTCTCTCTCTGTCCTTCCTCCCCCCCAGCCCCTCTTTACCTCCTCTTTCTCTGCGACATTCCCGTGGAAGGCAGACCGTACTGTGACGAAGCCCCTCCGCTCTGCACTCCCCCTCACTCCCACGCCTACCTAGTCTTAAGTTGTTTTGTTTTAGTTTTCTTTCTGCGGAAGTAGGGATCCAGTAGTGTTGGTTATGGTTAATATATTGTCCATTTTTAATTCCTGTACATGTTCTGGCTATTATACAAAGGTAAATCGCTGCTTCCTTTTATGAGCTTAACCTTTAAAGGCAAGCGGTAAGAAGCTGTGATGTTGACTCGATGTTGTGCCTAAAGATTAATTGTGGGGTGGATAAAAGAAATGAAAACAAGAGACGCAAACAGTGTTGTCATGAACGAAAATGCAGTAGTGGGTTGGGGGCGAAAGTCTTCAGCTGTTGCTTTGTATTTCTTTCTTGTAGTACAGAATGTTTTCAGACTATCCTCCGTTTGTACTCTCTCTCTCTCCCTCTCCGTACTGTGTTACAACCGAGGTTGTTTGAATCAGCAGCCTACATGACCAATCAATTTTTAAGCCCTTTTTTTTTTTTTGTTGCCAAAAGTAGAATATGCTGTGGTGGTGTTGAATATTGTGGACTCCTCAGATTGTTTGGCTGGAGCTGTTGGGTTGTTTCTGCGTCCTTCCTGGACAGCACTCCACCCAGCAATGGCTTCAGAGAGAGATGACTCCTGGGAAAGAGGCCAATACCGTTGGTAACTTTGTACGTGCCTGTTCTGTATTTTCATGTTTCTGTTTTTTTTTTTTTTTCTGGTATGAAATGACTTGGACTCTGTCCAGAGAGGAGAATGCTGTTCTCCTCATGCTGCAGTATGTGTGCTTTTTTTTTTTTATGAAGAAGATTATAAAGGCAAAAGGACTAATATCAAACCTATAAGTACAGTAGTAAGAGCTTTTAACCACATCGTGTCACTTGCCGTTGTTTGACGATTTGGCTGCTTCTGCGTTGTGCAGAGGCACGTTTTTGCACATTTTTCACTCATGAAGCCTCGGTGCTACATCAGCATAAAACATCAAGTAGAAACTTTATCTTAACTGTGTCCCTCTTTAGCGTTGAAGGTCCATTTAAGGGAGTCGGCTCCAGCTCCTGCCTCATTTCACGTCGTTGCGCCTTGTATACACGGTCACTTTCACAACTATGGATGCGTCATTTCCAGTCTCCCGTCTCGTCATTTAGACCTCAGTGAATACAGTGCTCAGGTTTAACTGAGTTTTTAAAAAGCGTGTAGTCTCCTGTTAGCGATATTTACCCTGGATGTGATGCCTCCATCTGTTTTTGTGCCTCTCATCCTTCAGTTAACTCAACTCTTTGGTGACCTTAACTGCTGTTTGTGATTGTCCTTCTGTTTTGCCTTTGTAAGCGTGTTTCTATGTTACACAAGTCCCCATAAAACACCTAACGTGGATTTTTATTTTTTTTTAAATCTCAATAAGATTAAGTTATGCAATATTGTCCTTAATTTTTATTTCCTTCAAGTTTGCTCAGCGATGTTCATTTTTCCTTAGTAACGTGCCTCAAACCAAGCCACTGCATGCAGTTTCAACTATGACATTTGTACAATGGAAAACTGAGCTTTAATAAAGATCTCAATGTTAAAACTTCTACTATTTGTCACTCCTTGTTCCAGAAATGGCATAACATTATGACCAGCGATACTGCTCTGATATTAAATGAGATTAAACGTTCCCTGTTTGGTTTACCAACATTTCTATTTGCTAAATACGAATTGAAAGAATTTAAGATAATTGTTTTTTCTTCACATTCAGAACTTGACATTAATATTCTTAAGTAATTAGTAAAATTGGGCAAGGAACTTATCTCCTTGTTGCCTCCTGAACTATGGGTCACTGAATATGTGCACTTTAGAGCGGTTTGATGAATGTGTGTCTAATGTAAGAACATCAGAAATGATCTTGAAGAATTGTTGCACCCCATCAATCTAGGAGAATCGATTATCCTTGGAGTGAACGGCCTAGTACAATCACAAGGTCAGACTGACCAAAGTATGTAGGGGAAAGAATCTACAAAGACAAATTGAGCATGATTTAAGTTGTATTTTAATGAATCAAAATACTTTTAGAGCAATTTGATTTAAATAAAACTAAATTTGAGATGCGCCAAGTCACAACAACTTGTTTGGAGAAAGCTAAACAGCATAAATCACAGAAAGAAAAAAAAAATCATACCAACTGTCAGACATGGTGGTGGAGGGGTGATGATATGGGAGTGAAGCCACAGACACAATTTAGCTCACAGTAATTGAGCCATCCTCCGTATATCGCAGGATTCTAGTCAAAAGTGAGACTTCAACCTGATTTGAAATCCTGTAAACAAGTAGCTGGTAAAATTCAGCCACAGTGATGAAAGATTAATGAAGTCAATTAGAAAACAACTATTATAAATTACTGCTGTTGAATTTGTCCCTGCTGAATCATGGGGAACAATGGGTTTTTCCAGTGTCTGTATTGAATTGTCACGGCAAGGTGAAATGTCAGAGGCCAAAGATGTTGTGGATTTGTACATTTAAGAAGAATGCTGTGTTTCCTTCAAGCTAATTTTTTCTTTTAAAGTTTCTTTTATAATTTTAAATTCAACATATTCTTTGTTGAATTTATATAAACTGCCTAAAATAAATCACAAAACCTACAAACGCCACAAAAGAAAGTTGACCGTTCCTTCAGTTTATGTAGACACTTTCTGGCTGAAAATATCACACATCATAATGTTGTTGGATGTAAATAGTTTAACAGATTCAACAGATGGATCTTTGTCTGCTGGAGGTTCAGGTGTGTGTCGCTCCCCCCAGACCAAGAGACAAGAGCAAACAGGTCCATCACACTGCCAACCTTTACTCTTGGGACAAGGGCCGATCTTGGAACAGTTAGTGAAATGTAACATTGCATGTGACTAACAAGTCAGCACATGCAGCTGACAATTAACTTGTAGCCTGTGGCAGTTTGCACAGAATAATGAAGCATATTTACAGGAGACAAAGGCCGGGAGATGAAATGTCGTTTCTTAGAAATGATCGAACTCTGAAGTGTGCGTCTGTTAATTCTCCTCAAAGTTCAGCATTTAGTTTATATTTATCAAAAAGGATATCAATGTACTGGAACATCTCTTAAAGCATGTGTGACTGAGCAGCTAGTCTTTGATTTTGAGTGGTTGGATGTCAAAAATATGACAGAGGCTTTACTTTTTGAGTCCCAACATCTAAAGATAAATGACTCATCAGTTATCTGCTGCCTCTGTGCTTTGGTTGCACTCGGTTAAGTCTGTCAGGCTACCTTTGCAGCTCTTCTCCCCAGAGGACGGATGAGACACCTGTCACAAGACGCTGCTCACTTCTCTGTCTGCTGTGGAGGGGGAGAGAGAACGCTTTCCCGACTGTTGAGCATTGACGACGCACAAAAATGAGAGGCTTCTTGCTCGGATTGTTTTGCTTTTTCTGCGCGTACGGCTCTCTTTGGGCTCAATCCACTTGCAAGCTGAAGGCCAAGTTCAACTTGAGTGGCTACAAGGATGTGGAGAAGAAAAGGGTCGTCATCGGGGGAATGTTTCCTGTTCACATGAGTGTTGCTTCCAGCGACGGCAACACTTCCAAACTGCCCGTCTCCTCTGGTTGTGCTGGGTGAGTGGGGTCACTTTAAACCTTTTCGCTGTTTAAAAGTTTGAACAATATTCTGGATCTGTCAGAGTTAATTAACTTGATATGCTAATTACGAATAATCTGACTTTATTCTTGGTCACTGCTCCCACAGTCATCAGGACCCCTGGGGCCAATTAGCTACTGCAGCCTTTCTATTATGAAAACAAGTTTTTATAGTGTAATACGAAATAATAATCAAGTCTGTGAACTCTTGATTGGAACGATGCTGCCGAGCAACGAAATTACTTGTTCTGAAATATGGATTTGTACAAAACAGGACAATAAAAGTAGCCGTTATATTCCATTGTAGCATTGGGGCTCAAAAAATAATTTGATTTGGGAGAATTTTCTCTTTACATAATCTACACTTAAATATTCTATTCATTATACATCTTACAATTAGAAAGTATTATTTGTCACATAATACCCAAATATTAAATCATATTCACAACAAAACTGAGGAGTGTGAGATACACACAACATCTGAACACTGCAAAAAGACTAAATATAACCAAGGATTTTTGGTCTAGTTTCTAGAGCAAACATTTTAGTGCACTTGAAATAAGACAAAACTAACTTAGAAGTAACTTTTCAGTAAGATATAGAGGCTTGTTTTAAGTAAGTAATTCCTTATTTTTAGGGAAAATGTACTTGTTCCATTGGCAAATTATTTCACTTATAAGACAACATTTTTTTGCATATTATAAAAGCAATGTGTTTAATCATCTGAAACATTTAAGTGTGACCAAAAAAAAAAGCAAAGCCAGAAGTCTAAAGGAGCAAATATATTTTAACAGAGATGTACATGTAGGATTTTAAATATCAATTTAGTAGTTGAGTCCACAGCTATCTTTAGTTAAATAAAAAAAAAAATCTAAAGATCATATGTCTTCATCATTAGCTTTGATACATTACAGATCAGCACCCTAAATATATACGTTTAAAGGCTCCTTGTTTGAAAAACAATGAAAAAGCTTATTGTGATTTATTTATGATTCATACTCTCAGCTCAAAATTGGGATAGCATTTGGCGCCAGATTTAGAAGCCAGACGTGTAGCGATTTTTGGACCCCAAGCATAAGCCGACCCTCTCAATAAATCTGTTACTTCCTTATTGTTCTTTCTTGATTCTGTAGGTTTAATTTCCGTACCTTCCGCTGGACACAGACGATGCTGTTCGCTATCAATGAAATCAACCAGAGGGAAGACCTGCTCCCCAACACCGACCTGGGCTACGTTATCTATGACTCATGCTTCACCATCTCCAAGGCCGTGGAGGGAACCCTGACATACTTGACGGGACAAGATGAAGCGGTACCCAACTATCGCTGTGGCAACGGGCCACCTCTTGCCACTCTCGTGGGTGCTGGGGGTTCTGATCTGTCCATTGCTACAGCCAGGATCCTGGGGCTTTATCATTTTCCACAGGTAGGCCACTGATGATGGTCAGAACAGCAAATGAAGAAGAAAGAAATGGGTGAAGGGATACCAAATCCTTACTGCTTGTTTCTTTAGGTCAGCTACTGCTCAACATGTTCTGCACTGAATAATAAGTTCCAGTTCCCCACCTTCCTAAGGACCATCCCTAACGACCTGCACCAGTCTCAGGCTATGGCCCAACTGGTGCTGCACTTTGGCTGGACCTGGGTAGGCACCATCGCTGCTGATGATGATTATGGTAAATATGGCATCAAGGACTTCAAGGAGCAGGTGGAGGAAGCTGGAGTCTGCATTTCCTTCTCTGAAACTCTGCCTAAGGTAGACTGTATTCCTTCACATCAGACACTGTACCATCAGATAAATCCCCACAAAACCCTTCAGTGAGATCAGCGTGGTGTCCTGAAATCAACTGTGTATGTAAACTTTAGGTGAGCTCACCAGAGGCCATCCAGAGCATTGTTCAAACTGTAGTTGAGTCCACAGCCAAGATCATCGTGGTCTTCTCATCAGATGTAGACCTTAGCCCTCTCATCAGCGAACTTCTCCGCCACAATGTGACAAATCGCACCTGGATTGCCAGCGAGGCCTGGGTCACCTCTGCCCTCATCAATCAGCCTGGGGTAGGTCCAGTCAGCTGATGGGTGTTTATCTGTTGGCAAATATTATGTTCGAGCTTAATTTGACCAAAGGGATAGTACAGGACTTTTAAGGCGCGGTTCTATTGAAGCAGTTTATCCCTGCACACACACATATATATATAAAACACATGGTGTTTTATATATATAAATAATGGATGACTTTCTACACAGGAAATAAAGAGGCGGTGCTCCACCAATGATTCTCCTGTATGAGTAACATTTAAACTCAGGAAATAACCTGTACAGTGAAGTGAAGTAACGAACAAAAGTGGATGAATGTTCACTTTGGAAATGCACTGCAGGTGATTGAAGACCGACTTTGTAATTGGCTTTATATGTCTCTGAAGGATCAGGTCCCAGTCCATCACTACATACACATTTTGGGTCTGATCACTAGTTTCTAGCTGTGCGGACTCTTGATTGTTCCTCTTTTGGTCCAAAAATAATGACTTCACTTTTGTTTTTATTCAGTTGAAGGACACAGGAAGATCATTGGTGGTGCATGGGCTCCTAACTTCATTTTCTGTGTAAATAACTATTGACTTCTTTTAGCGATTGCCCATTAAAAACAATAAAATGGCTTAAAACAGAAGCGTAAAACAATCCCGAATGTTTTAGATGTTTCCTCTGGCTCACTACACCTCAATCTAAAGAGTTTCTTAATAGATCTCTGCCAAACTTGATGACATGTTAAGGAGGTAATTCAGCCATTTGAATCAGGTTTAGATGATCATCTATCCAAACTGCTATAATATTTATGAGATTGAAGTTGTTGTTATAAGATAGCAGAAATCTACTTTAGGCTTCGTCCCTCTCTGATTGGCCATTAGCTTTAGCCTTTGGCTAACCAGTTTTAACTTATAGTCCACTGCTGGCAAGATATTAACTGAGACACAACCTCACTTCAAAAATTGACCTGAATGTGCATGCTGTTTTCTTTTCCAAGGTGAACTCTCTCCTGTCTGGTACCCTTGGTTTTGGGGTGAAAAAGGCTGACATCCCTGGTCTTCAGCGCCACCTACTGGATCTAGATCCCTATGCAGATGCCCTCACGGAGGAATTCTGGGAGACCGTGGGTTTAAATGAATTTGACCCAATAAACTGGAAAACGTGGCACATATTAAATAGACATTTAGAGGACATACATGTTGTGAATTTATCTATGTTTTTTTTTAGCTGTTTAACTGCACACTGGACTATTCCAAAGCGCTGAGAATCGCCAAGGAGGCGAACAGCACACTGTCCAGATCAGTGAGGGGGTTACCATATGGTCTGTGTACTGGCAGAGAGTCTGTGGCTCAGCTCAACAACACCTACTCTGACGTCTCTCAGCTACGAATCACTTACAGGTCAGTACCCACGGCTCAAATTAAAGAAGTCAGTGATGCTTGTGATGTCCTCACGCCATCTTTTTACTGCTATTTCCACATTATCTAACCTTCTGCACAAACACTGTTTGGAACTTATGAGCAATGCTATTTCAGGGACAGCTAACCATAAACATTGTTTTTGAGGTGAGAGCGATAATGACATTGTTAAGAAGAAAGTGGTTTGCACAGTGTTTACAAAGCAGTGTATGCCGTGGCCCATGCCTTGCACAACCTGGAGCACTGTGAAGACGGAAAAGGCCCCTTTGTTGGCGGCAGCTGTGCCAACATCACTAATTTTGAGCCTTGGCAGGTAGATGTGTACAGATTTTACAGATGGTATTAGTTTGTGGCGCTGATTGTCCTCATAGCTCCTCGACTTTGTCTTCCGTAGCTGATGTATTATGTGAAGAACGTGCGCTACAAAATGCCAAACACTGGGGAGGAGATCTACTTTGAAGACGGCGATATAGAGGGCTTCTATGACATCATTAATTGGCAAATCAGTGATAATGGAGAGATATCTTATGTCACCGTGGGACACTACAATGGATCTGCAGCTGCAGAGGAGAAGATGCACATAAGGAATGAGTCTATTGTTTGGAACAATGAAGAACTGGAGGTCAGATATTTTATTAGAACAGCGATGTTTGTGCCATGTTATGGTATGTGTAGTTATCTCCTGTTTATTTCTAAGCCTCCTCGGTCGGTGTGCAGCGAGAACTGTGAGCCCGGCACCAGGAAGGGGATCCGGCAGGGGGAGCCAGTCTGTTGTTTTGACTGCATCCCCTGTGCTGACGGAGAAATCAGTAACACCACAAGTCAGTGTGCAGCTTTCCGATTTGCTTTACCATTTCAAATATCTAAAAGAGATACACTCTCGTTGAAATACATACACATACCCCAACTGATGTTTGGTTAAAAATCAATTGGCTATTGACATGTTTCTGGCATGATATGCCCTTCGAGATAGACTTGGTAATTTATTCAAACTGGTGTCCTCGCAAAAACTTAGTTTTTAGTGAAGTCCATTTTTTGATGGGTCGGAGTCAGGGGTAAGGGGAGGCCATTTAAGTAGTTTCATGTTAGCTGCATCCATTTGAAAGTGGTTTCAGTGCATGTTAAGACCCAGTAATTGTAGATTACCCATAATATGTATGTCTTATTACAGTTACTTTATTTTTTGTGACCCTTTACAAAGCCTTTATACCTTCCTTATGAAGTTTTATAAAATCGTTTTAGGTGCCCCACAAGATATCTATTAAGCTGAATATTTCCGATTTATTTTTCCCTTTTTATATCTCCATTTTTTTAATTACCGTATTTTCCGCACTATAAGGCGCACCGGAAAACCTTCAATGTCCTCAAAAGTTGACAGTGCGCCTTATATATGGACCAATATTGAGCCACAACAGGTCATGCAACTACGGCAAGCAGCCGCCGACTT
>NW_006800308.1:126944-150576 GCF_000485575.1 Poecilia formosa | reverse complement strand
AAGTCGGCGGCTGCTTGCCGTAGTTGCATGACCTGTTGTGGCTCAATATTGGTCCATATATAAGGCGCACTGTCAACTTTTGAGGACATTGAAGGTTTTTAGGTGCGCCTTATAGTGCGGAAAATACGGTAATTTTTTTGGTAAAATATTGTTTGTGGTTCTTGTTACCATAGACAAAAACAGTAGAAACACACCTGTATAGAACGCAGTTTTTCACTTTCATTTGACTGTGCAAATTAGGTTTTTCTAATGAGCCCAATGTAATTACGCATATTTCCCCTGCCACTCTCATACCTGTTACTTAATAAGTGTCCTGTTCTCCCTCGATGACAGATGCCCGTGAATGCATCCTGTGTACTGGAGATGACTGGTCTAATGATGCTCATGATGCTTGTGTGCCCAAAATCATTGAGTTCCTGGCCTTTGGAGAACCGCTGGGAATCACCCTGATAGTGATCTCTGCCTTTGGTGCTTTAGTAACCATAGCTGTTGGGGTGAGATTCATGCAACAACAAAAAATATCTGTAGTTAAAAAATACATATTTCCATACACTGTTAGAGAAAGGGCTTGTTATGAAGAGGTTAAAAGCACTTGTTTATCCTTATCGTCTGACACTAAATCAGACTAAAACTTTTCCTATTTTAGATAGGTTAGGATTATTGTTGGCTGACAATAATAATGAGAGAGATAATATTTTAGGGAATATTTCCATGCTTTCTTCAAATTCTGAAGTTTTCCTACATTTCCTAGTACTTGGTAGATTGTTTTGGGTTTTCTATACACTAATTATTGACAATAGTTTGCTAAAATCTTGGCCAATTCCTCCTGGCAGAACTGGTGTGTAAGCTGCCTTTTACACACCTTTTCCCCTCTGTCCACAAAGTCTCTATGAGACTGAAATCAATTTGTAACTTATTTAGCTGAATGCCAGGAATCACTGTCCACCAGAATACCCTTTGGTGCCCAAACGTATCATGGTATTCTCAGGCTTTTAAGCTTACTGTTTCCCTCAAAATTTAACAATTGCTATTATAGCCAAACACTTAGATTTTAGTTTCATCAGACCACAGCACATGTCACCAAAAATTAGGGTTTTTGTCCCTCTGTGAATTTACAAAATGTAATCTAGCTTTTTAATGCTTCTTTTGCTTATTGATTCCTTCATTTTACTGTGGATAAAGACATTCTCTGACCAGCTTCAGCCAGGATCTTCACCATATCTTTTGCTTTTGTTTTGGGATAAATGCACTCATCTGCATCAAAACACATTTATCTTTCTAAGACAGAACTCATCTCCTTCATGAACTGTAAAATGGTTGAACTTTCCCATGCTCTTTATTCTTAAAATACACCTGCAGGTTAGCCTCCCGTTAAATTAAATGCTATGAATCAACCTATCAGAAGCTCATAAGGGCATGATATTATCGCCAGGGCTTTCTAAAATTGCTCTAGTAATCTTAGTATATATGCAGTTCTGAATTTGCAGAAAATAATCAAATCTTTCCAAGATTTTCCCTCCCATCATTCTGTCATTTAGCAAAACAGTTATAAAGTTATAATAACTGAAGGAAAATGAAAAGTTGTCTTTTTATCCAATGTGTGTAACTGCTGAAAACTATTAAAACAGCTAAAATATGAGGTGTTTTCTTTCTGCTTTTTCCAGGTGGTGCTTGTTATGCACATTGGAACCCCTCTGGTCAAAGCCAATGATGCCCTGCTGAGTTTCTTGCTGCTCTTGTCGCTTGTTGTAACCTTCCTCTGCTCTATCGTCTTCCTTGGCGAGCCACAAAACTGGAGCTGCATGACTAGCCAAGTAGCATTAGCTCTTGGCTTTGCGCTGTGCCTTTCCTGCATAATGGGTTAGTTAACATTAGAAATCAAAAATGATCTTCTCATCTTGGGATACCCTGGTAGCTTGTCTGATTTTCTTTACCCCAGGTAAGGCAGCTGTGCTGATGCTCAGAGCTCGGGCTCTAAAAAAGGCCAGAGCCAAAGCCAAGGCAGCTGCCAAAGCTGCCAAGGCTGCAGCCGAAGCAGCGGCTAACAGCGGCAGTCCTGATGTGATAGTAAACAGCTCAAACATCAACGATACTGCTGCTTTGGATAAGCCTGAAGTTGACATTCTTACCTTCGGGCATCAGAGGGCAATAGCTGCCGTAGCAACATTGATACAGGTGAGAAATGTGAAATGAAAGCAGAAAACTAGCCACTTGAGATCACAACAGGTGTAAAAACCATAAAAAAATAAATAAAGTAAAACTGATCTCTGATCGCTATCTAGGCTGTAGCGTGCACTGTTTGGCTCATCATCCTCCCTCCACACCCGGTTAAGAACACCGCTGCCCAGAATGTAAAGATTATTCTGGAGTGCGATGAAGGCTCTGTGGTCTTCATCTGTTGCATCTTTGCGTATGACATCCTGCTGGCTCTGCTGGCTTTCATCTTTGCCTTCACAGCCCGCAAACTGGAAGACCACTTCAGGTATGTCACATTAGGTTCTTTGTATTAACAAAATGTCAGCCATTTAATGTGGAAGGTTGGTGGAAACATCCGCCAAAAGACCAACAGCTGTAATTGCAGCAAAGGCTGGTTCAGCATGTCACATTTATATGTTTTTTATTTGTAAAAATGTTTAAAACCTCCATAGGAGTCGTGTGGATTAATTATATAAAATTCCAATAAAGTACATTATAGTTTGTGATTGTTACAAAACAATATAAGAAAACATTTGAAGGAGGTTGAGCCTCTGGGTGTTTTTTTTTGTTTTTTGTTTTTTTAAACTTCATGTTGGTTTGTATGTTTTTTTTAAAATTTATCTTCTAGTGAAGCCAAGTCTATGACCTTTGGCATGCTGGTCTTCTTCATTGTCTGGATCTCCTTTGTCCCGGCTTACCTCAGCACGCGAGGAAAGTTCATGGTTGCTGTCCAGATTTTTGCCATTCTTGCCTCCAGCTTTGGCCTGCTCACCTGCATCTTCCTCCCCAAATGCTACATCCTTCTCGTCAAACCTGAGCGCAACAAAGAGGAGCTGATGAAGCCCAGGCCCAAACCCAAAGACGGCTCCTCTACTGGGACGTCAGCATCTCTTGCTACAGCTGCTACTGATGTCAACGCATCATTTGCATCCACTGCTATTGATGATCAGCCTGAAAACTAAGATAATACAGAAAAAAAAAGAAAAAAAAGAAAAGAAAACATCACATTAATTTGGTCTTCCTATTCTATTTGTGTAGGTTTTTAGCCAACAATGAATGTATATTCATCTATTTTAAAAAGAAAATTGCTGTGGTATTTGCTTATGCAAAGACATGTGACATGTTCATTTTCTTTTTAACGTGTAGCTTATTTAAAACTGAAGCTATGTTTTCATTGCCTTTCTATTGTTAAATTATGCTCTTTTTTTAAAGTTTACATCCCATTTATCTTTAAATTATGTTTCTGTACAAAATTTAAAAGTTTTAGTTTAATTTTAATATCTGATAAGATATTTTCTCTAAAAAGTTTGACTTTATATTAATTCAACAAACTTTTGCAGTTTAGCATAGCTATCAGCACAAGATAGTTACTTATAATGCAATAAATTGTATTCATAATAATTGTAATAATTGTGTTTTTCATGTAAAGGAATAAATATGTTTTCCCTCATTCTTTAAATCTGAAACCAGAACCTAGTAGAACTATGTTAAAATCATTTTAGAAACTGGAGTATTTTGTTTTGAGCAGATTAATTATATTTAGCTTAAGACTGTCACATTCTCAAAAAAAGAAGCTATAATGGGGTATAAAGCAGTTAGGGAACCACTTCTTGTTAAAACAAAAGTATGTCTAAAAGTAGAGATGTTATATGACTTTAGAGGTTTGCAGGATTAGTCAACAAATTTCTCTGCAACATCTTCCACGAGGAGCTGGTTGGTGGAGCTATTGTTAGCCTTGTAGTAAAGACAGACGTTAGAAATGTCTGTGTTCAGTTTACATGTTTTCTTCCTTTGCAAATGTATGATCTCTCTGGGTATTCCGGCTTTTTTGTTAAAATCCAAAAACATGCATGTTAATTCACAAGATGATTGGTGGCAACCTATGTCCTGACAAATGCACTTTCCACAATCTTCCATTGAAAAGATCTTTGAATCATTCTTACTCCTACCTCTTTCCTGAGGACAATTTGCAATGCAGGACTGTACCATGGGCTGAAGGCCCAAACACACAACCCTCAGGGTCAGAAAGGCTGCTCAAAGGCCTCCACTATGTTAGAGAGGGGGTGATTTACAGCTGTATTCCTCCCTTCAGGTTTGGGGTCACTCTTTTCCTTAAGCAGAGAAGTTTGAGTATGGTATGCTGCTGTCCTGTTCACAAGTAATAGTAGAACAGAGTAGAAGATGGATGTGAGTTTGTTATTTGGCTTTTGATGGCTACATTTACAGATTTACCTGTGGAAAATGGATGGAACGGGAGCTTTTAATTCAGAAATCTTACCATTTTGTCTGAAACTTGTGTTTGTATTGAACCAGCAATCAGAAAACATGCTTCTGTTACATGACAGTTTACTGCTCTAATGTAATGGGTTTTAAATGTTTTCTTCTCTGAAAAACACACCAACCATAAATAGGCTCTGAAAGGAGTGAAGGGATTATTTAAATCCACAAGGGGGTGTCCTGAACTGTCTTAAACTAAACTTAAACTTAAATTGAGCATGAAAGAGAATTAAACCCAACCATAGTTATTATTTTAAGATATAATGTAGAAAATATGTGACATTAGTTACACACAGAAAATATACATTTTAACACTATTTGTGACTTATGATAGTATAAAATAAATAAAAAAGCTCTTTGCTTGCTTATATTCTGTATTGTTCAATGGACCGACAGACTAACCCTCACTACAAGAAGTTCATGATTTGCATTTAAATTTAATCCAAGCTGAACATTTAAGATCTATTGACTTATATTTGCAAAAAAAATAAAAAATAAAGAAAAATGTTTGTTTTTGTTTTACAAAACTTTATTGTACATTTTTAAATAAGCAATTTGTGAATAGACTTATATTATTTAAAGATGGATCAGAAGACACAGATCTATGGACAGTGAAGAGTTTTAATAAATTAATGGTAACTTAAATAATTATTACATAAGTTATTTATTGTGATTGGCACTCTTCACTCTCCATAAGAGTCTCTCACTCGCCATAAGCAGTTTGGTATTAAGGTCTGAAAATATAAAAACAAATTTATCCCTCATATACTTTTAGGGCTGACAACTATATCTATTTCTCTAAATTTTTCTAAAACTATTAGTTCTTAGAAAAATTTACCTTTTGAAATTTGAAAACTCAAAATCGTCAGTCCTACATTATAAAGAAATAAATATATAATTTTGCTGTTTCTCTAAATTATTCTAAAAAATATATTTGGGATATGAATAAAATATATAGTGCTATTAACATGAGTTTTATTAGAGGTTTAGATACTGTTTCTTTGCAGTTGGGCAGATTGTACAGGTTTGGACTGGAACGTGTTTGGACTGGAAAGTTTCAAATTTGGCAACAGTGGCTAATGGCGCCATTGTTGCTATTAATAAGCATGATGCGCTTGCGGCATTCTGGATAAAAATATAACGCAGCTCCAACATGAGCGTTTAAGATTAAAAATTATATTTTCTGAAATCCCAAAACGCGGAATCTGAGTGGACGCCCAGCCTTTGGCCTGAAACTTTTGTGGATCCGATTGAAATCGTGTCAGTGTTTGTCGAGGCCTAGTTTGGCGCCTTGTAGTTGGTCGCAGAGATGGCAAGTAAGCCACGGGAGCGCCATGTTTGGTTATTCGGTTAAGTTATTTTGTCGGAAACCTTATTCTAAAAGTGAACCTTCAAGCGCGCTTGAGGAGGGAGCGGTAGAGAACAGCTGGTCGAAATTAGCGTTCATAAGTCGGATCAACCTTGAGCTAAACGCTGCTTGCTCCGCGGAGCGCGATTATCCAATACCGAACTTGAAAACGACTTCACTGAGGTCAGTAACACAATACAAACACCGGAATAAAATTTGTTTTGGTCTGTGGGTTTTAAAGATGGCGCCGAGCGACTGCGCGACAGTAAACGTCATACACAGTGACGTTGGTTCTAAAGCTCTATTGTTGTGCATAAGGTGTAAAGTTTACCTTGCAAAGGACCCCAAAGGAATCGCAGCACCCACTTTTGTAAGTATTTCTGCCAGCGCCTCCTGCCATCCTCTGAACTCCCCCCGGAAAGGGAGGGAGGGGGTGGGGGGGTACCGCCCCCGTTGAGAAACGCTAACTTAGGGACCGCCAATTTCCGAACCATACGCTCTTGTCCTGTCAAACAAATGTACTGTAGATAAATGCCTTGCGGCCAACTGACACTAAAAAGTGGTAATTTATGCTAATTACATGAGACACACTATTAACATTTTAAGTCATATTCAATATTTTAAATAATTTTAAAATAATGTTTTCTGCCAAATTAACTAAAAATCTGTGTAAACCTGTTCTACTAGACTGTATAGATGAGGCACACTCATCCTCATTCCATTTTAACCATTTTTTATATTTGTTTAGCTTTTTTTAAGTCAAAATTTAGTATCTTTCAATAGCTTCTAGGTCATGTGACCTATTGAGTCAAATTCAGTGTGAAATTATTCTACTGGACTGGATCGATAAGGTACACTAATTTTTATTCCATTTTAGATCATTTTTTTTTATTTTATTTTCAACAATTATTTTCAATTTCACACTGATTTTCAGTCAATGGGGCAAATGGAAGCTATTGAAGAATAGGAAGAGATGGGACCATAGACGTGAATACGTTCCCGCCACGACAATTTAGCTGACCTTAATATTTCCTGTGCTTTATTTTGGCCATTATTGTTGAACTTCGTGTTGATGTGTGTATGATAGGCGTGTCTATCGGACAGTTATGTTTCGGTTCAATACGGGACGCACATTTAACGACCAAATATGGAACGACTCCGTATTTTACGGGATGGGTGGCAACCCTATGGGGTGCTGAGTTACAGTTATACAGTGAGAGCTAAAGCACCCCTAAAACAGGACTAGAATCGCCACTGCAAAGTAACTATGCCATCATGACCAGTCTTTGTGGACCCCAAGTTGTGGCCGCGCTTGTCACGCTTCCAAATCTCCAAAACATCGGTGCAAGATAAGTTAGCTAAACAATGTCGCAAGAAAGGACTTATTCTTCAGAGGAATACATAGCAAAAAAAAAAGAATAAGAATAGAAAAAAACTGAGATAAAGGTATGTTTTAATTTCTCTTGGTAATGTAATGTTTAAAGATTTGTGGAGCTTCTAATGGAAAATTAGCTTGATATAGAGACCTTGAGCGGTCCAGTTCAACAGCCAAACATTGATACTAGCATCTTTGTATTTGTGTGAAACTGACTTTTAACTTTAAATGAGTTGATTCTCATTGGCCATATATATTTCTGAGGTATTTTGGTTTCAAAAGGGTGTGTTTGATAACAATAATTAAAACTTCTCAATGTTTGACATTGTTTAGCAAAAATGTTTTGCAAAAATGACTACATGGCAGTAGCCATGTAGCCTGATGTAAAAACATTTTGTATGTATTGCATGTATGCCAATGAGCTGCTCTAAGCTGTAGCTGGTGATGTGTTGTTTGCTGCTGAGAATGACAATTTATGTGGCTGAAACAAACATTTTTACGTCAACTTAAGTTATGTGAAACTAATCCAGGAGCTGTTAAAATTATTTGAAGGCCCACAATCAGCCCACAAGTCGTCCACATTCTCAGACGACAAAGACTACTATAAATTGAATTTTTAGTTATTTTCTGGCTTGTCGCCAATTACCGATTTCTCAAAATCAGGAAATCGACGCAGATAAATTTATGACACATATAAGATATAATGTTTACAGCACTGTTAGAGATGCAATGAGTTCATTCATAGCAGGTGTTTGAATGATCTAATCCAGTGTTTTCAACCACTGTTCCGCGGCACACTAGTGTGCCGTGAGTGATGGTCAGGTGTGCCGTGGAAATTATTCAATTTCACCTATGGTACCGTATTTTCCGGACTATAAGCTGCTACTTTTTTCCTAAACTTTGAACCATGCGGATTGTAGCCTGGTGCGGCTTTTCTGTGTATTTTTCTTCAACCACCAGGGGGCTCTCTAGCAGGAAGTGAATCATTAGAAGTCAAAATTGTAGATCAAAGAAGAACGCGCTAATTTTCATTTAGAACAACCACATGCTAGCAGCAGGCACGACGGAGAAATGTTTTCAAACTCATATGATGAAGCTTTTAAGTTGAGGAGTATCGATCTGGCACTACAGGAGGGAAATAAAGCCGCTGCACTTAAGCTCGGTGTGAACGAAACCATGGTTAGTAGTGGCTAGCGGCGTAATCATGTAATTTTCTTACCACTAGATGGCAGTAGGTACAGAACATTTTACATTAAAACAAAAGAATTAGTGATGCATGAATGTTACAGGTAGCGGTGAGAACATCGTATCTAGCGAGACTGTGACGACAGTGATGGAAAAGACAGTGAAGCTCAGCAGTAGTTGGAAAGAACATGGGTCCATTTCCCACAACATGTCAGTGTGAAGTGAGCTTATCAAGCCTGGCTACTATAAAACTAAAACCAGAAAGAGACTGAGAGCTGTTGAGGAAGAGCTTTGTCTTTCTTCAATTTCTGCCAGGAAATCAGCTGTTTTCATCCAAACATGCACAGGTTTCACACTAGATGGGTAAAATATACAGATATTGACATTTTGTACATGCAAATCTTCATATTGCAACAGTGAAATCTTTCCAGATATTATTGCTTCTTTCAGAAGAAGAATCATTTTCTGTATTCTGGCTAAAAGAATGCTCGTGGATTAGTTTGTAAAACACTGAAGTTTTCTACAACTTCTTTAAATTTAAGACCACAGTGTTGTGGCCCTGTTCAGGTGTATTTTTGAAGTGGACATGTTATGTGCAATTTGAAATAAGAAATGTAAAATGTGATAAAAATACATTTTTGTGTTTATTTGATTCCTATTCAAGACACTTTGATAAGAATGACTATATATGTAATATAGACGGCTACAGAGTATCTGTTTACATTTTTGGTTGGTGGTGTGCCTTGTGATTTTTTCAATTAAAACAGTGTACCTTGGCTCAAAAAAGGTTGAAAAACACTGATCTAATCATCTGACTGTTGATCGTAGAAAACTACATTATTAGTATAAATACAGGGCCCCAAAACCAAATTTCACTTTGTGCCCCATGGAGGCCTGGGCCAGACATGGATTATGGACATATGCATGGAAAAATAGCTTTTGTTTAAATGCATCAAAAACCTTCCGTACAGGAACACTTGAGCTAATCTGAGATAAAATGTGTACATGGTGCATGTGTGCACATCAAAAATCTTTTTGATAAAATGTGTAGCAAAATTTCTAGTCCAGCAGAGGGAGTCAGAGGAAACTGAACTACAAAGCAGACGTTTTTGGTGAGAATGTATTTTTACAGTGGTGGAAAACTTTAACGTATGTAAAGAGAATCTTTTATTATGGCTACAAGTATTAAACCAAACCTTTGCCACTACTGATGTTTGGAAATGATGATTGCTTAGGAATTGAAATGATGGATAACAAAGTGCTTAGTTTTCTCAACAAGTTTTGTTGAGTGTTGACCTGTGTGTGTTTTCTCTCAGGAACATGAGAAACATCAGGAAACACGAGACTTTGCAGCGATCCGTGATGCCGTAAAGCTGTATCCAGTCAAATCTGTCTGTGTGGACAATAATAAATTCTCCCGGTGACAGAGGGGTGAAGGTATGTGTTTATAATTTAATGGCAGCTGACTCTTCCGTACAGGAACACTTGAGCTAAATTGAGACAAAATGTGCACATGGTGCATGTGTATACATTCTTTTTGCTTTTGTATTTGTCTGAGTGAGCTAGTGTTTACATAAGTTACTTTGAGTTAACAGATTTATTTTAATGGTGTCTCAAGTCTGAATACTTTTTCTTAAAACTACAAACAGGTTTGTTTTGATAAACCTGTTGTCCAGAAGGTCAAGAAGCCCAAGATCACTACCAGCTGACCATCCAGATATTATGTTTGTGTAGATTTTTAGTGTTCAGTTTGGTGGTAGTGCTAAATGCATGGATGGAAAGCAACAAAACAATGTCTGTTTTTCTGGTGGATTTACAAAATTACAAACTTGTATTAGCCTTTAAAATGTGTGGGTCTCAACATTTTGGAACATCTCGAGTGGATGTAATCTTTGAGTTGATCATAACAGTTGAACCTAACGCGTGTTTCAGAGTAAATTATTGTAAAGTTTCCATAAGAAGATAATCAAAACTGCACTGAAAAAATTTGATTGTTAAAAGTCATGTTCAGTGTTAGAAAAATGAATGATGTATCTGTTCTCTGAGCGAGACAGAGAACAGGCACAAGAGGAAGAGTGCAGCATTTTGCTTGCTTAATGTTTATCTATAAAAATTTTACATGTCCACACTGCCTTCACGCAAAACATGCCAGGCCTAAGCCGAACCCGTTAGCAGGGTTGATTTTCTTAAACTTTGTATAGATATAATCTCACCTTATTGAAGTAATATGTAACTGCAGTGCAAAACTAAATTGTTCTAATTAGTTGTAAGTGAAAATGAGACCATTGGGACATCCAAAGGCTCAGGTTTGCTTAGCTTAATCTAAAACTGGGAGAGCAGCTGTTCCAGTTTGTTTCATATAGTTTGTAGCCTGGGTGGGTTTTCACACATGCATCTATGTATGTATTTAATTTCAAAACCTTCTCAGTATGTCTAACAACTCTCATGTCTTTCCTAAATCCTGTCTTGAATTTGATTCGCAATGCCTTGCAAATATATTGTAAGTTTTTCAATCCGTTCTATTGACGGGTGTTATTGGCCAACAAAAAGTGTTTTCAAAAAAGTGCAACCTTTATTTATACTCAACACTTTGTTAAACTTTCATTGTACGTATAGCTGGTATGTAGCTATGAGCTTTGCATGCTAACTTTCAGGTAGGTTACTTCTTAACTGATCACACTGGATTTTATTGAAACAGCAACAATCCAAAGATGCATCACACTTTTTAGATTTGCATTATTATTTGTTTTAAAAACTGCTACCAACCTCTATGCATTTGCCAGTCATGTAAAACTGTAACAAAATAGATTAAAGTTTGTGATTGTATGAACAGTTGTGCTGGTAGGGTAGGATGGATTTATGGCAAACTTGTTTGTTGAAGCTTAAGAGACACATTGGATGTTGCACTGATTCATACTAGCACTAATCAGCTATTAGACAGTTTATTTATGGGGTTTTGTAATTTTAGTAACATCTTCCTGTGAGTAAAAAAGGAAAGCATTTAAATTGACTTTGACTTTGTTCTCAGAACTGTCCCATCACATGAAAGATGCTGGAATTTTCAATGAAAACCAAAGTGCATCACTCCTCAGCTTTGGGGATTTCTAATTGTCTAACAATAACTTGGCTCCTTAAAAGCAGATGAAGCACTTTAGACTGACTGAACAGAATTATTTTTGCTCTATAAACATAATGAATTTACCCCGAGTCTCTGTGTCAGAGCACACAGCGTGTTTGTTTGGAAAGTAGACTGTATCAGTTTGCGTCTCAGTGGAGCTTCAGGATAAAGGCCGTAGATGACGGATTTTGTTTACGGTAGGATTTCCCACTAAGTGATGAAGAAGTAACAGAGAGGTCAGATCAGATAAACTTTGTGTTAGGAATCCTCTGAACCAGGGACCTTGGAAAGCAGCAGATCTTCCAGCTGATGTGCTTTGCGTAAGGCCGTGTGACTCCAGAGAAAATGTGTCAACTGTCATTTTACTCAAAACGCCCACACTAACAAATCGAAATGTAGATCAGAAAGACCTCAGTGATCTATTTTTACCTCATTCGGTGGCGAAGACGCAAACACAATTTATTACACAATTTAGTACTCATTCTGCGTCGTAAAATATTATCAGCACCCCTGATGAAGATGAATAAAAAGATAAGCATGTAAAATTTTTATGACATTAAGTTAATAGAGCATAACAAAATTGCAGTGGTAACCTCAGCGATAAATTGCTTTACTTTATTATTAATTTTAATTGATTGTAGTGTCCACCTAGTATTAAATTGTAACCAATGTCCGCCTGCTTCTCAATGATAAAAAGTATCATGTGATACTTTCTCTTGGACACTCATCAGAATGGGAAAGACAAGAGAAAGCTCTTAAAGATTACATTTATGAACTTCGCCACCATAAAGCTAAACACAAAATTCTGACAGGTTTTCAATCAAAGTATCTGGAAGCCACTTTGATATCCAACACTGACCCCAACCTTTTCCCCAGTCCACTCTGGTGGACAGACTGTCCAGTTTGTCCAGTCTGTTTGGATCTCATTACTGGGCTAAATAATTTAATGCTGGTCCTCCGTCACTGATCTATTCACTTGACCTCAGAAGAGTCAAATCTCTAAGTATCTGGTTAGATTTCTAGGGGATTCTCAGTCCACAGAGCTTGACCACAAGGAGCTGTTTAATGCATGAGTGCGTTCACATGTCCATGTCTGTTAGCAGATTTACTACCAGTCCAAAATAGCAGTGGATGCAGAATTTCATGCAATAGCTAGTCACATGTTTGTAGCTCATCCACACTTTGCAGTTTAAATGCTGTTTCTGTTGTCTGCACAGTCTTCTCCTTCAACCCACCCTGTCACTGGTAAAATGGAATATTTTACTACTTAAAACCTTGAAAGTGGTACAATAATTTGATTGTTCTTACCTTTTAGTTTACTTCAAAGTTCTGCCGAATTTGTCAGCATCAGAGGGAAGGAAAAAGTCTGCAATACCTACCTATTATGATTAATCTCATCAGGAGGCAACCATTCAAGTAGATAAGAGCAGAGGACAGAAATAAGGACTAGCTAGAATAACAAGGGTGCTTCTAGTGCTAGAAGCACTCTAGAAATCTGCTCCTGCACCTACAGAAAGAGGTAAATAAACAGAACTGAGAAACCATAACAACAAACAACATATGTATATATAATAACATCACTTCCATGTACTGAAAAGTACATGGAACAAGTTAGTAGGCCTACTTAGTAGCAACCACAACCCAATGTTAAGTGCATAATTTGAAAAACACCTCGGTGAGCCTTAGCATGCTTGTGTATAAAGGCTGTTCTGTAACAAGGTTCAGTAGTGGGTGTGGGGAGCCATAGACCTGCCTACCAGGAACCACAGGACAAACATCCGAGGGGCCCTTCAGCACAGAAACAGAAATCTAATCCAGGACCTTCTTGCTGCAACTGTCCCTCTCATACTAATGAAGGGGAGTAAAAATAATTACTAGATTTTTGAGAAAGAAATGAACTAGAAGTAGAAATATCAGATTACTGTGTCTGTTCATAGTTTAAGAAAAGTGTCTAGACTTTTACATTGCTCTGCTTGACAAAGATGTAAATTAGAGTTTCTCCCCCACTAGCCGTGTGTCTTATTACACAAAGAATGGTGTTAAGACTCTGAGGTGGTCCAGGAGAAGCATAAATATAGAGCCATTACAGATGCTGATGACACATATGTGTGTACCTCTGTAACAGTTGTGTCTTAATTATAGTAAGTATCTATGCATATGCTCTGGCAGCATTAAAGACATATTTAAATAGAGATGACTTTATTTATTCCTTGTGGTCACTTATTTATTTATTCCATCTGTGTTCATTCACTTTAATTGCATTAATAATATTTTTTCTTCAATTTCTGTTATTTTGGGACGTGCCTTTGTGCACAGGTATCATGTATGCAGTCTGTGTGAGTGAGTAAGTGCATGCATTGTTGACACCCTGGCATGTTTGGCTGCTTCCTTTTAGGTCAGAGCAGGCTGTGACGAGACAAGGAAACCAGGATCTAGTTTCAGGCTGGATGAGGCTATAAGAGCACAGAGAGAACACTGCACAGACAAAAAGACAGACAGTCAAAAGGCACTGAGTAGAACTGAGATCTAACAAACCTTAAAGACAGGAGAGGGTGAAGAAGATGGCTGACTAATCAACCATAGGGCAGTCTGAAAACTGGCAGACAAACAGAGAACACCATCCTTAACCAACAGAAGACAAAGAAGGTTAAAACCAGTACAAATCAAGAGTTTTTTCTGGTTCACCTGAACCTTCCCCAAGAAGGGAAGGGCTAAACCTCCCGGGCCATGCTAGCAGCGCGGAGCAGCGGAGGGGGTGTTGGGGGGCCTGGTGGTGGACACCAGCCCCCAAATATACACCGAAGACAATCGGTGGCCTCTCTCAGTGGTTCCAAAGTCCACCGAAGCAACTCCCAAGACGCTAAGCGCAATTCCTTCTCCGGAAAGAAGGTGGCGCAGCAGAGGCATAAAGCAGCGCTGATCAGAGAGTTGGAGACCAGTTGGTACCTTCGAATGTTCGGACTGGGCAAAGAGGAAACCGTTGCAAATAAGACTGGCATGCCTTACAGGTCAGTTAAAGCTTGAGAGTGTGAAGAGACACCGTAGCCTCAGCGAGGTGTGTCAGGTGTGTTTTCCCTCTTCAGACAGAATGCTGTTATCAGTACGGTTTTGTGTGCAACTAGCAATGTTTGGGCTGGACCAACAGTGTTATCCGATGACATGTGCTTCCCTACCCGTCTGTCCAACCATCCATTTGGGTGTTGTACAAGTCAAGCCGGACATAGTGACCTCCAGATTACACTGGTGTCACCTGATCTGGCTATAATGTTATTAGCCTGCATCTGTCTTGCTGGATTTGGCTGTGTTGACATCTTGGACCGCCATGGTGACAAAACATGTTGAGGCTGAAGCGACTGTTTTGATTCTTGTGGGTGTGACTGACCGAGCGCAGATGAATTGCTCACTGTTGAATCTCACGTTGGTAATAGTTTTTCCTCATGTTATCTGGTCTAATAATTTTTACTTATGCAAATGGTTTTAGTCCTGCGTTCTCCTTGTCTGACCCTCTGGTTTTGTCTCATTTAATTTTTTTTTTTTTTTTTGCTGATTTAAATGCTTCATTTGTTTTTGTCCAATTATTCAAGCCTAGAGCCCAAAAGTCATCCATTTGTCACGTCGCCTGTTCCCTCTTCTCTTTCCTTTTCCACTTTGTTTACTCCTCTCCCTTGGTTTGGGCTTTGATTAAATTTTTCACAAAAGGAATGAGAGCTTTCCGTTCCATGAAAAAAAAAGACAAATATTGTGTCTCATATGTGTAAAAATATTTACTAAGGGTCACAGAATCATCAGTTCTGTTACTGGAGAAAAACACTCTCATTTTATGTTGCTAGAAACTACAGATGCATATAATGTCAATATTTCTCTTTTAAAGTGGCCCCAAAGCCTCAATACACAGTGAGTCCTTATGGGAAGAATCAAGAGCTTGTAAAGGCTTGAATTTTCTAATGAACTGTAAATATTTTCCAACATTACTTCAGTGCTTAAAAAATGGTATTCTCAACCAATTGCTTGATGCATTCCGAAGTGTCCTATAGGCATTTCTAGGTCTGTCTGATGTATTTGCAGTCAGTCGTTCATGGAAAATCTCAAAAGTTAGGCATTCGTACCCCTGAACTGACTCCTCTTGCATCTAAGAATGAAAGTAGATCCAACAGTTCATTTTAAATAAAATAATTATTTACTAAATTTGAAAGAAAATTCCAAGTCATTAATATCAACGCAAACACCAAATAAAACTAAGCACTCCGTCTTTAGTCAAGGCTTTCAGATGTTATCTAAGAGTCCTGCTGACATGTTTTGTGGCTACACACTTCTCATAATCTTTATTTACAGGCTCATAAAAGGCTCATATGTTAAGAGCTCCTCCTGACAGGTGGAGGAGGAGTGTGAAGATGGGGCGATTATCTTTAGTAGCTATGCTTTAGAAGTGATGAGCTTAATGGACCACCAATAAAAAAGGACTTCACACTGTGAGCCACAGCTAGATCGACAAGACCTCTTGCATTCCTGTCTGTACCCCATTATTACACACACAAACCTCCCTTCAGTTCTGATAATTTTATTTAGTCTGAATGCCATTATTTTGGTAAAGATTCTGCCCTCTTAGTAAAACATCTGATAGCAGGTCAGGACCTGGAAAATTCTGAGCTAAATCTTCCCACGTCCTCTGTTCTTGCCAGTCAGACACACACATGCACACGTTCGCACCCACTTGCAAAAAAATGCCTGCCAGCTCTGCTCTCTGAGACCCTGACATGGATGCCAAATGGGCTGGATTTTCTCTGTCATTTAAATCAGAGCAACTTCTACAATTTTTGGCACTCCATTGACTCTGCATAGAAACTGTGGCAGAGTATAACCAGAGAATCCCTGGGATTGTGTAACTCCCCCACAAATATCTGTTTCCCTCTGTCACCCATCCTCCTCTCTCCCCATTCTAATTTAGTGGAAAACCTAATTGCTTTTGACAAAGGTGGAATATTTATGAACTATCCCTTACTCATATTGTTGACCATTAGGAAGTATGATCAACATAATCTGCTATAACAGATTTAATTAACGGTGTGGGAAATTATCAGTTGTTGTATGGGTTTTTGAGTTTTGGTAGATTATTGATTGAAGTGTCATTTATTTTTCTGAGGTTCTGTGTAGTGCTTATCAGTAAGATATCCCTTACCTATAGTTGAAAAATGTCATATCTCAGCAAGGTTTTTCAAAGTATAAATCAACATTCAGAGTTGGAACCAAGAGCTAGAGAGATTTATGCTGTCTGCTTTGGCTGGCTTCAGCATTTTCAAACAACTGAACATGTTCATTCCAGTGGGATGGAAATCTACTGATTTAGATCCGTTTTTGTGGGTAGTTCACACACCTTCAGCAAAGCAAGAGCAGGGACTGTTTCAGAAACCTAATTGGTTTATCCATTCCAAAACCAATTTTGAGGAGTTGTTTTAAATCGTTGACCTGATGAGCCCAAGTTTCAACTGTCTTGCTGCTGATTTGAGAGGTAAAGATTGTACTCCCTCATTTTTTATTTTTCCATCCACTCTGTGAAAGACACCAGTACCTCTGGCATCAAAACAGACCGTCAGCATGATGCAACCACCGAAAACGTTTTTACAGTGTTGCTTTGAAAGCATTATGTTGATTCTTTGGTTGCTCGATAGCAGCCGCAAATTTCAGTCGAGCCAGGAAACTCCCTTCAATGTGAAAGGAACCCCTTTGTAGCTTTCTTTTTTTAAACAATATTTTAAAAGCTTTGCAATTTATAGCTTTCTAAAGAAGCCCAAGCCCGTAGCACTATGAGCTGAAACTATCTGGCCCAGATCGTCTTAACAATTTTTATTTCCTCTGAGGAGAGCAGGGTTGGTTTGTGTGCTACAACAGCATAATGATCCCAAACACACATCACAACTGTTATAGGAATGAATGAATCTTTCTGAAAGCACGTGGTTTCTCTGTAAACTGCTAAGGAATATTTAACCAAATATGTTTATTCTTACCCTGTGAGGCACAGGAAAGCTCTGATAAATCCAACACTGTTACCCACATTCTCGTTTTACAAATTGCAGACTGTGTCTTGTATTTTCTAAAGAAAGAATGGCACATGCCTGTGAGCGTACATAAACTTCTAACCACAACTGCATTCTGGTGTTTATTTTTATTTTCTTGTCATATATGTTCTAAGTAGTTAAAAAAAAAAGGCTGCTGTTAGCTGTACCATCTGGCTTTGGTCCAGTTTCAAGTTGGCGAGTTCGTCACTGGAGCCAACAATATCGCTCGTCTACTTTGACAAGGCAGTGGAATTAGGTTTCCTAATACCATTGGCAGCAGGTGTGACAATGCTGTGGAAACATGACTCTGCTGCACAGCGAACAGCAGCACGTGTTCCTGTAGAACCTGTTGGATGAAGCGTGGAGCTGGTGCCAAGATTGGCACGTTTCTCTCGTGCGGCGGCTACGCTTTTGGACTTTTAAATGCAGCTGAGATTTGTGACTACATTAATGTGGGTTTTGTTCAACAAAACAATAAATTATTAAGGTGAGATTTCTGAACAGCTCCTAAAACAATGTCATTCTCAAGCTGCACTTAATGTTTGTTTCCCAAAGAGTTTTTAATTTGATAATGCAACATTTACTCTACTCTCACTGGTCTTCATTAAGGTTTTGACTTTCAATAAACAATGGGATTTAATGGATGATGTAGGCCAACACACTGGTGTTAAACAGGAGCAGGACAGTCCCTCAGGGCAGGAGACTGATCGCTGCCATTATTATCGCAGCCACTCAGTCAAATGGTGAGGAGAAAAGCTTAGGTGTTCCAGCAAACGATGTAAAAACACATTTTTATTTCCCGCAGTATTCAACAACCTCTTGTAAAGCATCCTATGTTTAATCTTTTTCGCTAAAAGAAAATCAAGAGGAACAATTTTCTGTGCTGCTCGTTCTATTTCTGTCCCACTGTGGACACTGGATAATTGTCATGGAGCACAATGATTATAACAGCGATTCACTTGGGGGAGCGAGCACGAGGAGGAGGAAAGGGGAGAAATAAAAGATAGAAAACGACAGCTAATTAGTCTCAAGGAGCACAAAGCTGATTGTAGAAGCTTAGAGAGGAAATGTGTGGAACAATAAGCGAAGACGGAGACAAATGACACAGAACCCTGGCTGTCTAAAGCTGTGAAGTGGAGTTCAGTTTGTGTCTGGATGGTCCTCTTCCTGGCCTCCCCTTCTGCCTCTCTGCTCTGCCTTTTTTGGTGTTCTTGTCAGCAGCTCACCTATACACATGATGAGCAGCTCGAAGGCAAACGCCAGGAGTTACAACAGAAGTGAGGCAAAAAAAAAAAATCCCAGAGAAAGAGCAACAAAACATCAAGATCAAGCAAAATCAATTTCTGTTTTGATAATACAGACTTTTAGTTTTTACTATTGAACACGTGACCATGCAAAGCCTCCATCTGTATGGATCCCATGTCTATAAATACATGCTAAACACACTTAGGCACTGCATAAACTCAGCTGACATTCCTGACGCCTGGCTGGATCAGTTTTTCCATCGACCCTGCTGGACAACAAACGCAGCTGCCCCTCCACCCCTCTCCTGCCTCCACCGACCTCTGCCTAATTCTGTGTGCTCAGATGTGCATGCACTCGCTTTCACCTTGGCAATGCTGAAAACCTTTTTTAGTTTATAAATATCTATGCTGCATAAAAAAAATAAATAAATAAAAAAATAAAAATGGAGGCTCTGAGGCATAATGGGGGTCATGACTGAATAAGTGCAAACCACTTTTGTTTGCTAAGAAGGTCAAAGACCTGAAATGTGAAACATTTTGGGGCCCAGTGAGAATGCCTTCACATTTTTCATCTCATGATACGACGCTTTTCAAACACTGTTTATGAATTTGTTACAGACGACAACAATAATACGAGTTTAAAGATGGATGGACAGACAACAGACAACACTGGAATCTTGTATTGTGGTAGTAAAAGTAAACTTTTTTGCAGGTTTTAAATGATGATTTTTAAGAATGGATACAATGCTTAGTCAGCATTTCTGATCTTTACATTCTTTATTTCATGTTGTAATGTTACTTCCTCATCAAAGACATTCCTAATGCGTTTTGATTCTTTCATGGACATTTGAGAAATCATTTAATCTCCTGTTACAGCCATTCAGGGTGGCCAAGTGCTTCCTCTCACCTTTTCTACAAAGCTCTTCTTTGGAGCTGCAGTCTCCTACGGCATACAGCTCCTCCAGACTAGCGGCAGCAGCAATTAGCAAACACCTGGCGGAACATGTGTGTCTGCTGAGCTTATGATACGGACTACTTCTCTGTCCAATGCTCCTACGAATGATTGTAAACGGCATAACGGAGGAGCATTGCTGTGATGATGTGAATGTCGGGAAGAATGGAGGCTTCTTAAAGAGACACAGGCCCATTTTCAAGGAGTAAAATTGTGAAGTGAAATTTCGTTTAAGTTGTGTTTGATGTTCAGCATTTGATTCTGCTGTAAAATGGCACCGTGTGCATGGAAAGTGCATAATGCCACACCTTTATGAAAACCTACAGAAAAAAACCAGTGACCTAAGAAACCAAAGAGTAAATGTGGATTTATCCTGAAGCAGTGCATGAGTGAAAACATCCATCATCTGCCTGCATGTGCAGATCTGCAAAAAGAGTGACAGAGTGTATCTGAACACAGATTTCCTCATATGGGAGAACGGCATTTTTCTTCATTCCTACAATCCACTGGAGGACCAGACATGATGTCACTGAACGTTCTCATGAGAGGACCAAAAGTGTGTGTGTGTGTGTGTGTGTGTGTGTGTAAGCAAAGAGAAAAAAGCAGCTTCCCCTCTTTATTATGGTGGTTCACCTTGTTAAAAACATGTCCTCCAACAGGGTGAAACTGTGCATAACATGCTGCTGGCTATGTACGACAGCGTGTTTGAGAGTTGTTGTTGTTTTTTTTAATTATTGTGGACAAAACTCCAGTACAATTTAAGAGGTGGACAGATAAGGAGATGGAATGGTAGGAAATGAAATACAAGATAAGAACGAAAACAAATGAATATATGTTTTAGAAAAACTTTTTATAGTAGCTTTGTAACATTAAAACGTTTGAAAAAAGCTAATATATGGGGCACAACCCCCCCCCCATACAAAACGTACAAGACAAATGTTAAGAGCGAGATGGAGAGAAGAAAGGAAACCAGGAGTTGGGAAAGAGCTCGTGACGTAGGGAATACTGGGAGACAAAGGAAGGATGATGAGGAAAATGAGAAAGGGAGAACGGATAAAAGGGAGTTGAGGGGGAAAAAAAGGGCTAAAAGGAATGTGAGAGTAAAAAGAAACCAATGGAGAGAGAGAACGAGAGAGAGAGAGAGGGATGGGGGGATGGGGAGGGAGGGAGAAAAATAACGTCCCAGATTCCCAGGCCGTTTAATAGGGAGCAAAACCAAACTGAGCTTATATTGTAGTCTGGCTGAGCAAGGGGCAAAGTGACAGCATGAGTGCATGTTTTGTGTGTGTCAGAGCGATAAGAGGGGGGGGAGAGTCGGGGTTATCTGTGAGTGCATGTTGCCACTCTGTGTCTACATGTGGGGTTTGTATGCAGACAACATATGTGGCCCAGCGCATCGAGATGTACATGTAAGGGGAAAAAAAAACAGTTTTCACTGAGTGGACATGTGGCTGCCTGCACGTTGATCGGACTCCATTTATTTTGTTGCATTTTTGTTTTGTTTTTTTTTTCCTTGGAGTATTTTAAGCTGCTTCTTTTTTTCCTCTTTTTTTTTAAATTAGAGAGTTGAAAGAAACACAAAATCATTTTGTGTTTTGTTTGGAGATAAATCTTCTGCTGTTAGGTTTTCATCAAAAGCCGACGTACTCCCCCCTCCTCAGCTCTGCGTGGCGCTGAGTGGGCGAGGGGCCTACCTGGATTACTGGGAGCTTAGATGTTTGTGGGGCACACTAACAGGAGAAAAGAGAGACTGAAAGAGAAGATAAAGTGGCAAAGACAGCTTGAAGATGTACCTGTACAAAGCAACGTGCCCGGAGATCCCCAACCCGAAGCAGAAGAATTCCAGGGGTCCTGGCGGAGTCGGGGTCCCGACCCAGGGCCTGGGTCAGGGGAGACTGATCAAGCAGGTGTCCATGGGGCCGGGGTCACAGTCTTATGCCCCTGTGATGCTGTGGGCCACAAACAAAGCCAACAATGCGGGGCAGCTCAAACAGCTGGAGGAGTTCCTCAACTTCCATTCGCTGTCTTTGCACGACACCGTGAGGAGTCAGACTGGCATGGTCTACAGGTAACCCTACCTGGCTTTTTTGTTCTTAATTCACAGTGAAATCAGTGTGTAGGTTAGGAAAAGGGGCTGTGTAATATCTCCTGTCTCTATGTGAATAGGAATTTAAGAGAAAAAGTAAAATGTTCACAGTTTAGATGGTGAAGTAAGGATTTTCAGTGTGAATTGTTTCCAAGCTTTCAGAACATTTGTAGAGAGAAAAAGATCTGCAATCATTCCTGCATTGGTGTTATGCACTTTAATGTATTCACTTGAATATGCTGTCCGCAATGCATGATATGGACTGTTGAGCTCGCTTTAAATCTAAATCTTTATGGTTCTTAAAAAACTGAGTATGTAACTCAGTTTTCTTTTAAACTGAGTTACATACATTAAAGTTGACGCAAACTAAAACTTTAACAAAATGCAAATAAAAATAAAATAATCTTCCATTAAACGTGGATAGAAATTTTAATATTTTGCATCAAATGCCCCTCTCATTAACTTTAACAGCTTTGTATTGCGGACACACAATAGAAGCATAACTGTAATCATGACGGCAATGATTCGGCTCAACTCTGCATTTTAAAAGCAGGTTTTTACCTGATTGGCTTAATAGTCGACTGTAATCAGAATGTCAGCACTAGATAACAGATAACAGGATTAAAACGTCTTCCTGTTGAAGGTCTATTATTAAATGATTGCTTTGAATGTAATCCAGTTTCTGTTTTTACGGCGCTGGTGGAAACGACTGTCGTTCAGAGGGTTTGTCATGTCTGTGAGTAGGCATCGTGGTTCTAGTGAGTGGTTTGAGTGAATGTGACCGGGACAGTTGATCGCTGCTCAACCCTCAGGAAAGGAAGCAGCATGTAGCTGCCTTGCACACACTGAGCTGTCTTTGGTGGGATGGAAAAGAAGTTGTGCAGAACGAGGGATTTTATCTTTATGTTGTCCTTTTCATGCTTGATTTACTTTAGATCATAACACTTAAATAATAGCAGCACACAATTTTTTTTAATCTTCCTGCAGAAATATTGTGTTTGCATTTACAGGGGGCTGTACTCTGTGATTTTCAAATGTGTGTGCATTAGGGTTTTATATTTGGAGAGGCTGCCGGCTTAACTTTTCCATGAATGACTGTATGCTTTGGTTATTTGAATAGTCCGTTTATCCCCCAGGGCTTTCTCTCAATTCTCTGCTAAATTCTACCAACATACTTGAACGTATTACAGTCGGTGTAATAATAATGTGACCTAAACTTATGCTATAGTTGCGCTGGCCTAAAAAAAAAAGACTGGCAGCTGTTTCCATTAATGAGCCAAGAAATGAAGAAGATCTTATTCTGCACCAACCTGCTTATGGGAACTGATGCTTTCCAGATTTTCCTGCAATAAGTCATGCAAATGTGTGCCTAAACATTTGGGATTACAGTAGCCTAATAAAATGGCTCGTAAATAATTGAGGATCAGTAGTAAAGACTCCTGTGTTAATCAGAGTCACAACAAAAAGGAACATGTATATGCAATGCCATCACTTTCTTTAGCTTAACCACCAGGATGTTTTACTCCTTTTATTGCTTTTGCAAATCAATCACGATCCACACAATTTGGCTTTTTTGCCACACACACCCACACACACCCCCCCACACACACACACATATATATTATTTCAAAGTGAAAACTAATTTCTACAAAATAATTAAAGAATATGTAATGTAAGATAAGTGATTTCATAAATATTCACCTGCTTTAAATCAGTATTTAGTCAATGCACTTAGGTCTGGGCTTTGAGTAGGCCACTCCAGAACTTCCACCTTGTTGTCTTCATATCTGTGTAGCTT
>NW_006800308.1:91532-126934 GCF_000485575.1 Poecilia formosa | reverse complement strand
CCCCTGACCCAAAAACAGGGTTTCCCCTCGTGGGGACCAGGCTCAGGTCCCCACGAGGAGCGATTGGTCCCCACAACGTAGCATATGTCAGGAAAATCATCCCCACAAGGTATTACAAACAAACGCACACACACACACACACACACACACACACACACCCCCACACACACACATATATATTATTTCAAAGTGAAAACTAATTTCTACAAAATAATTAAAGAATATGTAATGTAAGATAAGTGATTTCATAAATATTCACCTGCTTTAAATCAGTATTTAGTAAATGCACTTAGGTCTGGGCTTTGAGTAGGCCACTCCAGAACTTCCACCTTGTTGTCTTCATATCTGTGTAGCTTCAGCTGGACGGTTTGGGTCGTTGTCTTGCCGGGAAATAAATGTCCTCTGAAGCCACAGTTCTCCTACAAATGGAAACAAATTGTCCTCCAGGTTTTCCTCATATTTGCTGCCTTCATTTGACCTTCTACCTTTACAAGCTTTCTAACGGCACATTAATAAAAAACTCTCCACTCTGGGGTGATTTACGGATCTGGTGTTTTACTCTTAGGAATATCAGTAGTCACCATCTGCCCTTTCACTACTTTGTGGAGGAAAGCCATTTATTAGTCAGGCTATCTGCTCAGGTCACAAGCCTGCAGTCAGACATGCTGGCCAATTGTAGTTTTAAACAGTAACATTATTTCAATAAGAGTGATGGTGCCCAGGTTAAAAGGGAGGTGTTCACTTTGTGGCAACCAGAAATATTTTCATACAAATATTTCTTTCTTATAACTGAGGAAAAAATGTTTAACCTTCTTTCAACCGGTAGATGGTAGTGCCCAGCAAAAGATGAAGGGTGGGCATCTTCAAACAGCTAGTCTTCAAGTTGACACATGTTTCTGTCAAAAAGTAGAAACTGTATCAAACTGTAACTGCAACACCTGCCAATACCTACTTATGCATCACCAAAATCTCACGGTAAAAGCCTTGATATGTTAAATAAAAAAAACCTACCTTTAAAATGTGAGGGGCTTCTTTTATGTTTTCTTGAAACCGTTTTTTATTTAAATTGTTCAGAGCACAAAAAGCAATCATTATCAAGATTTGTGCAATTTTTTTATCTCATTTTTAATCAGCTCAGAGACAGAACAGATGGTTCTCTTCCTAAGCGTTTCAGTTCGGAAAGTTTCGAGCAAAGAAATGCAGCATTCCTGCGTGCACACACATTTGCTTTATCGTTAGTGTTAAGGCTACGAGTTGTGGTGACAGTTGGCTGTTGTTCAGTTCAGAGCATTTGCATTAAACATTTCCTCCAGGCTGATGCGGCCAATGTTAACACTAATTATGTAATGATGAGGACCAGATACTGTTGCTATGTGTAGTACTTTGTGAGGTCTGTGTGGAAAGCTCTTTCCCAGAAAGCGTATACTAAAATAAAGGCTTCAGAAGTGGATTTTGACACCAAGCCAGCCAGCACACATGTCTTTCTACGACACAGCTTGAATTCACTCTGACTTCACTCGGTCTGTCTTCTCATTTGCTTTGTTCGTGTGAAATGAGATGCAGCTGTGACAGTTTCCTGTGACATTTTCTGGGATATTTCAGCTTTTTTTTAAAACTTGCAAAATACACCATAATGCCTGGCATGCTTTTTATGTGATGTTATTAAGCTGGGAGAAAAAACAAAACAACAACAAAAAAAACAAAAACAGGCTTTCTAGTAAAAGACAAGAAGCAGAAAGCTTGCACATCCCCTTTTAACCTAAATGCCAGTGAGCCAAAAGCACTCTTCTGATTTTTGATTACTTTCACTGAATTAAAGGGCATCAATTCAATCAGCCAAGTGGAAAGATTAATCAAAAGCCCATGATATTGTTGGATACAGAGGAGAGTGAAGGCTTGAGGGAGGAAGTGAAGTGACATGTAAGCCTCTAGGGGGCAGACAGACATATTACGGGACATATGGTTTGTGCTTGTGTGTTGCGGGATACTGGAAATTATAAAAATGTACTGCCAAAACTTGATTTGATAGGAATGAACTAAAATTCAGTGAAACATCTTCCATAAATTGATGGCGTGTGTGAGAGTGTGAGATCCTCCGACCCTCTGGATGCTTCTCAATCCCTCTGATTAAATGAGCTAAGCCTGCTTCCAGACAGCAATTTAAAGGTGATGGAGTTAATGCCCTCACACACAGTTGCGTCCTTACTCTGCGGCCCCTCAGTTTGCAGGCTTGTTTCTTCTCCGAAATGTGCAGCGTTGACATCATAAAGTTTATGTTTTAGTCAAAAAATGAAAAAAGATGATGTTGAATAAGTATCTGTTAATGTGTAATAAGAATTCCCTTTAGAATACAATAATAATAAAAAAAATCTTTGGCTGTATTTGCATTTTTACCTACAGATGTATAACAAACTAATTATCAGTAAAGTCAACTCCATGCTGTTGTATTATATTTGTGAGTTTCTCTGCGGACAGTAACTGCACAGTATTTACAGAAACTTTGCCTGCTTTTGTTGTAGTTCATGCCTAAAATATTTGAGAGAAATGCTCTGACATAAGCACAGTACTACTTCACACGTTAAGGGTTGTTTGCAAAGCACAAGTCCAAAGCTGAACAGTCGGCATATGGCCACGTTCATATTTGCACTCAACCTTTCACACACACACACACACGCACACACGCACACACACACACACACCGCAGACCATCTGGGGGACATTCCCACTTACGTTTACGTCTCGCTGGGGTCCAGACTTTGTTCCTGCATCCTTCATTATGCTTTAATAAAATGGTCATAGAGAGGGCGCCACACTTTTCTGCAGACAGGCCCCTCCATGGACAGCCATTTCCAATTTCAGTGCAGGACTTTTCAGGCATTTGACTTGTAATGTTTCAATTGTTGATGGTATGATGTTTTCTATGACTGTTTTTATGCTTTTATGATGTATAGCACTGATTGATTGAATTGTTGTAGGTATTTTGTGAAGAATCATACAAATTTACAACATGTCTGATAAACACTTCTCAAAAATATTTATGTCTCCTCTGGATATAAAACCGGATGGTTGTATGTGGCTGCAAGTTTAATTTTGTTTGCAGTTGAAGCGGAGGCGCCTCCTTGCAAACAAGATTACACAACTACTACAATAAGAGCTGATTCTGACGCTTTGGGTGAAGTAAGGGGAACCTTACTTATACCCCCGCCTGACAGTGGAGGAATACGAAGTGACAGAAGGCAGGGACAAGTTCCCTAGTGTGTCAGATATTTAAGAAATCAGCAGGGACTAGTGCAGACTGCGTGAAGCGCAATAGCTGGATCAGTGCAGACTGCGTGAAGCGCAATAGCTGGATCACTGCTCTGTAACATTTACAGAAGTTAGGAAACTGTTGCTGCTGTTATTTTTTATTTGTATTTTTTTACAGTGGTTTATCTACATAGGCAGACATGTGAATTTCAAACACTTTCGTTTAGTAGGCTAAAAGACAACAGGCTGAGAGAACACCAATAGTTTTTGTGTTCTCTTATTCTTACTTAAAACAAAAACAACCAAGTCATGTGAGCTCCAATGTGTTTTTACTGCAAACTACACTGTTCATATTTAAAATGTTTGTCGGCTTCTGCCTGTGTTCTTAAGTAGAAACTGACCAGGGACTCCCTTTTTTACTTTGTTTTATGGTGCCAAACAAATGGAAACATCGTAAAACAAAGTCTAAAGCATTAGGGGGTTGCTTGTTTGTCGATATGGGCAACATGAAAACACCAACGAAAGAGGGATTTAAAGTTAAGAAATATACTATATCAAAATAAATTTCTCCCCCATCCAGTTAAATGAAATCTGATTCTCTAATCTCTTCTAAGGCCATGGACCCATAAAACTAAGCACCTGAACAGAAACATTTGCGAAGATTCATCTCTAGATTGGTAGAAAGGTGTCCTATGGAGTAATAAATAAAGCCTCTTTGTCTGTAAATCAAATGTACAAGTCAGTCTTTGTCAGTTGCCAGGAGAAGAGCGATTATCTGAATGTGCTGTATCAAGTGTGAGGGTGCAGAAGCCAGGTTTTTTTTTTTTTCTTCAGGTTTCATATGAACAATTGTGGTGAGGAAGAATCTGATTGCTCTGCAGAGCCCTGACCTCAATTATGATCAGCAACAAGCAATTTTCCCCACTCTATCGTGTTACATGTTTGTGGCCGCAGGTTGAATTTTGTTTGTACTCATTTTGTAGGTGTGTGAGCATGGTTTACATTATTCCTTGAAGGCCGCAACGGGTGGCTGAGCACAGTTGGCATGCTCCTAGAGAACGAGCACGAGTGAGCACGCACCGACACAATCGCGACACTTGCGGTCTAACGCGCAAACGTACGCATGCAGATAAATGCGTCATTTGCTCATCCTTTATTCATCTTGGAAAACGAGTGAATATTTAACAGAAGAGCTGGTGTCCTTTTTGAATACTTAATTGCTCAGACGGACATAGAAACCTACATTTGCGTCGTGCACGTGTGTGTAGACTGGCGTCCAACCGCATATGCACATTACATCCGTAGTTATGGTTATTAGAGAATTTAAGCACAATTCTCTGCATTGATTAACTTGTTCTGACCACTGAGGTTGAATTAAGCACTAATTCAAACTATGAACATGTTTAATGGTTTTTGGCTAAGGCAAAAAATTATTTGTATTTTATTAGAGCACATAAGGAATGTAGAGAAGGGGATTGTGCTGAAAGTACTTGACGTTTACTGATGTCTTGTATAAATGCAGGTGGGTGTGATAAACCGTGAAGGGCTTTACACAAAGGCCATTAGAGTGACCAAGATCCTGTGACACCTGTGGCTTGAATGCAACAAGTAATAAATTACTCTGGACAAAGAGACGGAGAGCATCACCTTCTGCTTTGTAACTAGAAAAGTTGTTAAAGTGGCTCTATGTGCAAAATATTGATGGTTATATATATGTTATGTTTCAAGTGTTTAAGAAGGAATTTCACTTCCTCAATCCGTTTTTGCATGAATATTTTGATCAGCGTTTAAGAGAAGTGTTAGAAATTACGTAAATTTGTATGATTATTCACAAAATTCCTACAAGTCCTGCTATTCACCTAATAAAAAAAAGCTTTTCAAAATTAGTATTTTATAAATGAAAAATGTAAAAGTCGAAGTCAACAAGCTCCATAAAGGCATATGGTACTGAAAGTATTAAAATACATGTAAAAACAAGCCTCATCCAGAACACGACTAAAATTAAAATTCAAAATATTATTCAGTAAATTTTCCATTACAAAGAAAAGAGTTGATTTTCCCAGCAGTGTAGTGTTAATGGAACTTATTCCTAAAGTACTGAAGAACTCAAACATCTCTGGTTCATTAGATACCAATGAACTAATCCACAATTTTTCCTGGATTCCAGTCAATAAACTGGCTTTATAGCTTTAAGAAAGATGATTAAAGTCTTCTTGCAGTCACCTACTATTCCCAGCACATCCACACGACTTTGGTGTTTCACATATGTCAGCACTAGCTGACTGCATGAATCAATAGGACACCAGATTGCCCTATTGACATGTTCATTCAGGAATAGTGCCAGGCTGCTGTCAGTGCGGATTGTTGCTTGGCTGACCAATCTCCAAAGCTTTCCCACCTCATAAAAGGTCTTTTCTTTTCAAGTGTGAGAAATCTGAACCAGGACTCAGAAAATCGGAATATGACTACAAGTAAACAATATTGTCAGCATGTTAGAATACATGCTAGTGAGTGTTGGTTGATCAATTCTAAGTTTTTAAGTTCCTGTCTTTCTACTCTGGTCTTGGCATCCCACTGCTTGGCCCTCCTCCCCTGTCTTAGTATTTGTCCATTATTGATGAGGACTGATAAAGTTTTCTTTAGGAGGTAGATCTCTCCTTGAGTCTCAATGAGGTTGTATAAGGATAACAACCCCTGCAGAGCTTCATCTTACTCTCTCACACATAAGGGAAGGCACCTGGCCAAGTTCAGCCTTGTGGTTATTACTCTCCAAGATGCTTACACACGCACGCACGCGCGCGCACACACACACACACACACGTACACGCACACACACACATGCAATCTTGTGCTATAAATCTATTAAGTGATGTTCAAGGTGACTTCCATTTCTGCTCGAGCTAAAGTGCCACAGCTAAAGTGCCACAGCTCCAAACATCTTGTAATATCTTTGGACATATGAACCATTTGTAATAATAGGTGTGTGCTTAAGGTCAGTGGAAGATTAATCTTTTCTCTGTTTAATTATGTTTTTACAACATGTCTTTAGAAGTATAGCTGCCATCAAACACTTGGTTTGGTGTGTAGAAAGCAGGATGGGTAACTGTGTGGGTGTGCATTAGAGCCCTTGGGGGAAACCGGAGACTCTGGATCAGTAAGGCACAATTATAGGAAAATGAAGAAAGCAAATGAGAGTCCTTAGAGACTGGAAAGGAGATCAAAAGAGAGAAGCAAAGAGAAACCCAGGAGGTGTGTTTGGAATGTACTTTGTGGTGTTCTTTCTTTGTGTTGCCACAAGGGGGCGCTATGGACCCACTGATTAGCAAGATTTTGACTTATTTGTGTGAGCTGATGAGCGTTTTCTCATTGTAGATTGAAAATGTGAGCCTTTACTCCTGCCACCTTGATGTCTGCTGATGAAACTGAAGCTGCACATCTTTACAGGAGTAGCATCACGGTGCCCGATGTTTTATTTATGAGTGTCATAATTGCCGTCACTGTCTGAAACGCTTAAAGTCAATTATTCATGCGTGCCATGGAATAGCCCCATGTGCGCTGTGCTTTGTCTGCTTAGAGATGAGGGAATGTTTTGACCAAGGCGAGGTCCTGCGGTGCTCCTGCAGAGGTGGAATCGGTTGTGCCGTCACCTGCTGTGCATTTAAAGAAACAACTTTCAAACTCCGCCAACAAAGCACCTTTAAAAAATGAGGTGCAACGTCATGTCGGAGCCATCTACTTAAACATCATTCAAAGACGTACACAAGTACATACAAAAGGAAGTTTTAAATGAAGGTGTTTATTATTATTGTGGGAGAAAAAAAAAAAATCCAAACAGACATGACCCTGTGTGAAAAAGTGATTGCACCCACTGTTCAAATATAACTTAACTGTGGCTTATCACACCTGAGTTCACTGTTCGTCATGCATTGGCCATAAGAAAAAAGTAACATTACATTTTGTCTTATTTTTTCCAGAACATACCTTGATGATCCCAAAAACCTTTGGGAAAACATTATTAAAGCATTATAAATACTTACCATAAGCCTGTAAGAATAATTTGAACCTCATGTCATCTTTGAGAATTATTTAAATACATAGATAATTTCTTTGTGCTGTTTTCACGTTTTCTGAGTTTTGCTTCTTTTGTAATCATGTTTTGTAACATGACTTACATTGATTTTCGTCCTACCAAGCCACACTTATGAAAGAAATCATTGTTGTTTCTAAACAGACACGTTTGTTTAATCCTACGTCGCCAGTTACATGTGTGTGTGTTTTTTTTAGGAGATGTATTTTTTTTTGCGACGTGGTGCAGAAACCAGCAAAAGATAAGATTATATTTACCGAGCAACCTATCTTTACATAGATATGTACTTGCTGTAATATTAATTGCACATTTGAGACTTGAATAAAGCGGAACTATACTGAACCTTATAGTTTTCAATATAAAACATAATTTCAAGCCCAAAACTATTCACACCCCTCCTAGCTTTAAATCTGAGTCCACCAGAAATATTAATTATTAGTGGTGTAACTCTAAATACAGTTTTTATGTTAACAGTAGTTCAACTCACTTTCATTTTAGTGATTATTAAAGCCACATTAAAGTCCCTATTAGAGTAATTAAGTGGTTTGTTGGGATGTAAGAGCTCTCCTCATTACTGTTTCTCCTTCCCATTATCTTTAAGTAGATTCATACTAAAGCTTCATGATTTAAGTGCTAAAGCTAATAATTATTTCCGACAAATTGTGTTGAGGAATTAATTTCAACTGCAGGGTGATTATTTCAGAAAGTTGTCACAAAAAGGTATGCTGCAGAAAATGCATCTACATTTTGAGTGCTAAACAAGTCTATTATTTGCTCTCTACTTAAAAATGAGAGATGTAGCATATCCTTAAATAATCATCAAAAACTGCAGATTAAACTAATTGTGTTTAGAAGACACTCACAATGTGAAGCATTTTTGACAGTTTTTGAAAAAATTAAAGTACTCTCAGCAAACAAAGGCATCGTCGCGCACACAAAAAAATGAGACGGCATTATTTAAAGCCTTCATGCAAAACAGTCCATGTTAAGTCAGAGCAAGAATAAAACTGAATAAGCTGCATAAAGAATATGTTAGATTTTAATAAATAACCATATTTCATCTTCTTCTTTGTCCTTTTCCTTGTCTTTCTATAGGCTTTTTTGATTTATCTGCTTCTGCAAGTCATCTGCATTGTTATTTAAGCAATATACAACTACTCAACCATTCAGGAGTTATGTTTTATTCATTGGTTTATATATTGCAATTGGCCCAATAATAAAGACAATTTCAGGTTCAGTTTTAGAGCATTTTTTAAATGTTTGAAGTCAACTTAAAGGGACTGTACTTCATGTTGTTTAGGGGGTCTCAAATATCTTTCCTTGGTGTTTTTCTTTACCAATTTTCCATAGATGTGAGAATTACAAGTTTTTCTTCATTTAATCTCAGTCAGATTGGATGGAGATCATCTTTGACGAGCCATTTAAAGCCACAGAGTTCCAATTGGGTTTAGTTCTGGACTTTAACTGGGTCATTACATGAATATACTTTGATCTAAACTATTCCCTATTTACTTCTGGATGTATGTTTAGGGTTATTGTTGTCCAGTGACTTTTTGTCCTATTGATCTTCTAGCTTTATCCATTTTCCTATTACTGTATTTTCCGCACTATAAGGTGCACCGGATTATAAAGCGCATAGAATAGATCAGGGGTCCCCAAACTTTATCCTGTGAGGGCCTCATAACTTTTCCTTTCTCTGGTGGAGGGCCGGAGTCAGTTTGCAACAGAAAAAGTGTGATGATTGCAGGAGTGCCTAAATGTAAAAATGTATTGTTTTCTAGAAAGCACAATCAAATGTGTTTTCTTCACAGAAAAAATCCAGGAAATAACACTATTTATGAATTAAATATGAAAATGAAAAAAAAAAAAAAATGTTCTCAGGTATTGTTCAGGGGGCCGGACCAAATGTGGAGGCGGGCCGAATCCGGCCCGCGGGCCGTAGTTTGGGGACTACTGGAATAGATGCTACAGTAGAGGCTGGAGTTACGTTATGCATCCCTTAGATGGAGCTGCACTAAAGGGAATGTCAACAAAACAGTCCAACTCCGGTCGGCAAGGAGAGCATTCTGCGACTGGGCCGGGGCGTGGCCGGACGATGGTGACCCTTCTCCGTTTGTGCACAGCATGTTGGTGGAGAACGTGGTGCTAAATGACCTGCAGACGACCTGATTCTAGACGGTCGGTAGGTAGATAGGTCAGTCAAACTTTATTAATAGATTACAAACCACGTTCTGACAACTATCCCAGCATGCACCGCGCACTTCTTCTTCTACGGGCGAAAATGAAGTCGGCGGCTGCTTACCGTAGTTGCTGGACCTGTTGTGGCTCAATATTGGTCCATATATAAGGCGCACCGGATTATAAGGCGCGCTGTCGGTTTTTGAGGAAATTGAAGGTTTTTAGGCGCGCCTTATAGTGCAGAAAATACGGTAACTCTCATCAGTTTTGCTGTCTTTGCTGCAGAAATGCTTCCTCAAAGGATGATGCTGCCACCACCATCTTCTTTTAGTGTTTCAGTTTTCCATCATGCATAATGTTTAGGATGTACACCAAAAAAAGGGGAATTTTGGTCCATATTATTAACGAACCATGTTTCACATGTTTGCAGGGTGAAAGTAGTTGGTTACTCTTGGTTTTATTTAGAGGTTTTTGAGTAAAGAAAGCGGAATACATGCACTCCACACCTTCTGATTTGTAAAAACAAACAAAATTAAACACAAATAAACCTGCAATTATTTTCCTTTCATTTCACAGCCGTGCAAATTGTTTGGATCCGTCACATAAAATCCCAACAATAAATAAACTATTGTTCAAGGAACGTAAATACATTTACAAAGCATCGCATGTTTCTTGACTGAAATGTAATTGGGTTAGTCTTGATTTCAGAGTTAAGCATTTAGTAAAACTGCACTGCAGATGAAGCAGCTGTAGAGAAGGGTAAACACAGTGAGTATTTAAATTATGAAGATCACAAACAAAATGTAAAAGGAGATTATGGCAGAGCCTGGTTTTACCTCTCTCAGTGCCAGTGCAGGATTAAAAGATGCTGCCTTCTTCCACTAAGATTTTCTTTCCTTTTTTTTCATGTGCTCAGCCTTGCAAAAACTTATTTCCAACAATGCAAAAAAGAAAAAAAGAAAGTCAGTGGAAATTATTTCTTTTTATTAAATACATTTTTACTGTCCCCTGAAATACCCACTGAGAATATTATTTTCAAAGCCATAATTACCACTGATTTTAGAAAATATATTCTTAATTTCTAATTCTCTCTAGCAACCTGTGCTTTTACCCTGGTTACTAAAAACCTTCATCTCCACAGTAACCGCTGTGCATCCTTTATTTCTACAGATGCTGCCTGGTTGCATTCTGGCAACTTTATTCTTTCCCCGAGTTTTTTTTTTTTTTATTGCTGCTCTTTCCCACACACATAACGCCTCCATACTGTTTCCATAGCAATGCTATTATCAAGATGACGACTTTCTCTAGTTGTTACCACTCTTGACTATCAAGTGTCCGTATCTGGAGACTCTCTGGCAGCGAGGAATGCAGGTCTCTGCCACAAAAAGTTAATTGTGTTGTCGGTGTAGGCGTTTGGGCCAATGGGGCGCAAGGTGGAGAGCAACTTGTGTCATCCGTCAAGGTGCAGCAGATAACTTTACACAGAACTTCAGTCTCTCACTTGCTGTGACAAGAATTGCATCTAAATTGCAGTCTGCAAGCTTGTTTGATTTGAAAACCTGCCCATACAGAGCAAGCAGAGAGCACTCATTTCCTTTTTCACCGCTTTCTCTGAGCATATTTACAACCGTGACCCTGAATGGAAACAGCTCTGATCTGAGATGAAGTGAGAGGAAGTGTTAATAAACACTTGCACACGCGGAGGCACAGGGAAACATTTCGCCATTAGTACACACCACACAGCTGAAGCCCACCTGCAGAAGTATGTGTACACAACAACAATCCATTTGTCTTCTGCTGAAGTGCGTAATTTTCATTCAGGCACCTCATGTGGTCCTACACACCAATATTACCATGGTGACCAACTTGGAAACTGAGACATTACGACAATTAACGCTTGTGTTGCACACATTATTGAACATGTTGCTCAGCTAATACTGATGTGCTACATAGACTAGTTGCATTACTTATGTATTCTAGGCAAATGCAACTACTTTCTGTCTTGTTTCCTTGTTTTAATGAGTTCTTCACTAAACAGAGCTTCCTGATCCCTGTTGCTTTGTACTTTTTGTGATTTTATGTATGAGCCACCAGTCAGTGACCTGTGCAGCTACAATTTGTGCAGGCCAAATTTGAAAAATCATGACCCACTTAATGTGGATGGTTTGCAAACATGCGTCGTAGGCCTTGTATATTATTGTAACCTAATGGATCTGGCTTTGTGTGTGTGTGTGTGTGTGTGTTTCTTTCTTTTTTTTTTTAAACAATGTTGTTTACACTGAGAGAGACACGTGTTGGCTGTGGTAGCTTCCTGTCTGTAACCTGCCCTGCATGCTGTTCCCATAAAGCTGCTGAGGTGGTGACAGCTGAAACTTTAGCCGGTGCATTCAGGGTGCTGTGTTTATCAGGCAAGACGTACACAAATAACTAGAAGTACATTGAAATATCTAATGAACTGAGGCCTTAACAAGTCATATTAACAGCATTGCGTTTTAGCAGACTGTGTAAAAACAACACAATATTTAACTAAACATTTTCTCTCTTTTTTTTTTGGAACGGTTAAAATCATCAGAATTATTCTTATTTGCTAAATATTAAAAATAACGAGGGACAGATTGTATTAAGATATCTTCACATTCAGAAGTTTACACAATTAAATGTGAAGCAGTTTTAAGTTGATGGGTTTGTTTGGTGGGCATTTTACGAAGCTGCGTACAATCGAGGCCTTTTCATACAAATATACAATCGTATTCAGTAAATCAGAATACGTGTTTAGATGATGCCCACTTGTCAGGCTGAAAGGAGCTTTGAAAATAACCAAGTATTAAATATACTTTTCAGTAAGCCCACATTTCTGTGTTAAATGTTCTATTATGGTCTGATGTATTATTTTATTTTTAAATATCACGTTTTCATGGCCTGTAAGTGAGAAAATCGTCACAATTAAAGGAGATGAAAGGCTTTCGCACATCCATAGAGCACATCTATATAATGTGCTTCTACATAGTGATAAAGATTTCTTTCAGTAACATTTTAATTCATTGAATGGATCTGTAGCCTGAAGGCGACATGTTGCTGATCTCAAGGCCAAGACATATCACTACAATATGCTTCCAGCTGTAGTATCACAGGCCCCAGCGCAGTGAAACTCATGCTTTAATGTCACAAAGGATCATGGTGTAAATACCCCTGAGTAATGAGTGACATTCAGCTGGTTTCTTGGACATATTTCCTAGAATCCCCCTTTAATCTTATAAGATGGCATGAAAGATAAAACCCTCATGACTGGTGACAAATATGCTCCTTCAAAAAAATGTTTTTGTGACCCAGTGCTTGTTAAAGTTTTTTTTTTTTTTTAGCATAAATGTTAATAAGGTTATATAATATCATTAAAATTATTCATGTATAATAACATGACCTACAGTATACACAACATAAAAGAAAACGTAACTTAAACAAGAGTGGACACTGGGTACTGCGTACCTTGTGTTGTAAGGTGGGACTTTAATGTCTCAGACTTGTTTTTGCAGCAGATGTAGGACACGGCTTTTAGCTTCAAACCCTCCAGGAGCCATTTTTGCAATATTACAAAGTGCACCGTCATACTAAAAGAATTCACTGCCAGCAGGACAATACACTTACTACATTTAAGGCATAGCATTATGACCACCTACCTAATAGTGTGGTGTCATGCCAGCCTCTACCCCTCCTGGGCTCCACAAGACCTCTGAGCGTGAGCTGGACTTCCTGGCAGCGAGTATTTAGCAGCAGATCTGTTGAGTTTTTTTAAGTTATGCTTCCATAGTTCGGACTCACACAGATGTTGGCTTATTGTAGTTGTAGTTATCCTACAACTTCTAGGACAAAATGTTCACTTCACCTTTCAGTTGTCATAATGTTAAGCTTGATCAGTACATGTTGCCACAGTTTGGAGCCACAGTGAATGTAGCTCAGTTTGACTCCAGCTGTTCCAGGAGAAGCTGCTTCCTGAGCATCGCGTCTCACATTCTGGTTCCTCTCTGTAGGATTAGGCCCAACTTTGTATCTGAACAGGAAACACCCTGCAAGACCTGCTGTTTTTAAAGATCTGTGTCATTTTGTTTCCTGCTTGCAGCAACTCAGCTTTAAGAGCAAGTATTTTATATGAAATACCAAGTACTTGTCCATGGTTTTATTGTGGAGCCTCCAATGCTGTAATTTTTAAAAATATACTGAATTGTTTTATAGCAACAGCAAAGCAAATGCAGTTAGTTTTGACAGTACCAAAAAAAATTAAAATCTAGTATTTCACTTGTCATTGTGTTTTCTTGGCAGCAGCGTTTACAGAGATGCTACTGCCTCATGCCGCGTTCTGCACTGAGAACAAGATCTGTCACAGGGTGGAATATGAGTTGCTGTTTTTATTCTTGTACATTTTTTTTCCCTTTAATCTTTGGCCTGTTTCACGCCTGGAGAAGCTCCAAAACATTTAATGGCAACAGTACTTTGTACAATAAATGTGTGTTTGTGTGCGCGTGGCCTTGTGTCTGATAGATATTTCCAACAAATACTATGTTATAATGTCCGATTACTACTTATGAGGCCCAATTTGCCTATAACAAAAGGTGCTGTTTTTAGGTTATGGGTTAGGTTTAGGACTAAGGTGTGACGTGAGTTTAGGTCAGAATTAGGAATGTACTGGCAATGGTTAGAATGAAGACAAAGATAGTGTGTGTGTGTGTGTGTGTGTGTGTGTGTGTGTGTGTGTGTGTGTGTGAAGGTCACTGTAATTTCTCAGATTTCAGTTTGAATTTCTGTCCAGTTATGACTATTTTTCCACATGGCTTTACATTGCAGATCAGATGGATTCTGCTCATTGTTAGTCTCTTGTTTTCATTCTGTATCTCTGTATTGACACTTCCAAGTTTGTTTCTAGAGTTCTCAAATTGAGTCCTTCAAAATGTTTTTGCTGTGAATTTAAGTCTGTGCTGTTTTGAAGTTTCACCTACAAATCAGGAAACTCTCGCATGCAGAAATGCTGAATGGCAATCAGAAGCTAATTTGTTTCTGATGAATACATATGGATCTTCTTTTCACCTCAGGCATAAACATTTTAATGCTGCAAACCATTATTTCCAGTTCGGTGTAGTTTATTTATTCTCCCCCATCGTTTTTCTATTGCTTGTTCTGTGTCCCACTTCCTCTGATGCAACAACAGACTGGATATTTTTCCAAAGAAGAGTCAGCCTCTGCATTATCTTATTTTAAACTATGGTACAGCATTTCACTGTTGGGCTTTATTTATAGTACATAGAGAAAATAATACTGTTACCTTGTATTTATAGGGGGGCTTTAGGACTGACTTTCTTTATTTGGTGAAAAAATATTTTGATGTTTCTGAGACACTTGGAGAACCTTATTTATCCTAAAAGTACTTCGTCGTTGTTTAAAAAAAAAAAAAAAAAAAAAAAAACTTATTTTCATGCTGCTTAAGAACAACCTTTAGGAAGCAAACTAGTTTGATCCAATGTTAGCTGTCCCCTGCAGAAGCTCAGTGATTTTGGGGACAACTCTGTCCTTTAAGTGGGAGGAAAGACGACTCTGATGCTGTCCTTTTAACTTACATCATTATGCTCAGAGCACAACTGTAAACAAAGGCCAAATAAATACTGTGTGGTACATACTAGACAGCTCATGACGCCTCACATTTAACTTTTCCCTCAGCAGAAACAACAGAGAGCTTCAAATCCTACTGTTAAGAAAAAGAATCGCAAACAGGAATAAGAACTGACAAACTTAAACAGTAACAACCTTTTGAAAAAAAGAGCTTTTTGTTTCTTTTTGTAAACAAAAATGCTCCAGTTCACATATGAGCCATCGTTGATTCACGATTTGTTGAGGTTTTGTTAATGTACACAGTGCTTTGTCACATGAAAATGTTTGAGGTCATCAAATAATACCACAGAAAGATAAACAGAGTAAATACAAAGTGCTGTTTTCAAATTATAATTTATTTAACTGATTGAAAAGGCTTTCCAAGCCAACATGGTTGTTAAACTAACCCAACCACTAACCTTCATTTGTTTTTCTTTTACCCATTCAGTGAGGAACTTTCTGCTTTTGTCTGGTTGTTTCACCAAAGTGTGCTTGAGCTCAAATCAGAAAGTCACGGCCTGATATTCTCCTGGAGTTCCTGTAATTCCATCATTTATGTATGGCAAGGTGTGAAGGTCTGCTTGTATGATTCTCCATTTCTGAAATGCTGCTAGTTTTACACCAGATGATCCTTTTCAAAAACTTCCACTTGTGCCTCTTCAGTCCACAAATTATTTTTTAAAGTCTTGGGGAGCGTTAAGACGCAAATGTGAAGGAGGTGTACAGCCTCCGAACGTGGAGCATGTGCACCACGTCCAGAGGCTGTAACCCTCGACGCAGTTGTCCTGGATTTGATTCTTGTTTTTTTTTTTCACCCTCCTTCCCATCAGGCTGCTGTTCATTAAAGGTCAGTAATGCCAAAAACCATTTCATTTTGAGTTGTCATTTCATTCAACCTTTTCTAATGCAATACATAAAAATATGTGTAAATAAATTGATAAAAACAAAGTTATTGATGCCCTCTGGGAGTAATTACCTTTCCTAGGAAAGTTCTGCACTGTTCCATGTTCTTGCCGTTCGTCGGTAATGGCTGTGTTTCTTTGAAATAGAACAATTGTAATTTTGTGTGTTTTTTCTGTTATGTTTATAAGACGGACATTTTAACATCTGGATATCATATTTGTTTGATGGTCAGAGACATTTTGATGTGACCAAAAATCCAAAACGGAGGAAATTTAGCAGACACTCTGTAAATGAGACGAATTTTCAGGCCTTGCACATCCTTGTAGCTTTGTGACTTTTATTTAATTCTGTTCTTTAGGCTGTAATTGATTATGCTCAGAGCTGGAACATATGAAAATGTTCTTTCCAGTTTCACTCAGAGTCTCAACAAGCCATTAAAATAGCTAAATTGTGCCACCAAGACTCAGATCTAGCAAAAGGCAACTCAATGGGAATTCACTGAGTTGTAAGTAGACTTTTGCTGACCAAGCGCAGCATAAACTCAATGTACACACGCAGCTGCTAAAGTAGGACACAGGCAGAGCTTTGCACTCAGAGTTACGAAAGTTATCACTTGCTGGATACAGGTCAGATGCAGCTGCACAAAATCAACACAGAGACGGCAATCAGGAGGAAGAAGAAGACCTGAGGACCAATCAAAGAGAAAAAGATTAATTTTACCCTCAAATGAGAGGCTTTTCTGTAAGCAAACGGTAAGCAAAACGGTTGGCTAAAAAATTATTTCGATACAAACCTACTGTATAAAAACTGAGATAGGACACAGCTGCACAACTCTCTCAAGCTGACTGATGAATCAGGTTGAGTTTAGCTCAACTGGAAGAGCAGCACAGACTGCACAGAGGCAAAACAGCACAGACTGCAATGAGTCAGTTTACTGCAGCATAGAGGATCCCACTATGCGTTTTTTATCATTACATCTGAAGCACATTCATACAAACATACAGCGAGAAAAGGTGTTACTAAAGCTTTCTGGGAGACATTTGCTAAATTGATTATTTTATGAGGTGAGAACTACAGTGATGTGGAAAAACTCCCAAAATGTATCTAATACAGACGACTGATTTCCCCAGATTTTATATTTTCATGTTTCTCAGTGTAAATGTTAACCCAGCAAGTCCACATTAACACTGCAAGAAGTGGATGCCGGTCGTATTAGACGACATTGCAGTCAATATGCCATGACCCCCATTTTTAATTTTTGTTTTTTAAAGGAAAATCTTACCGTATTCACAAACAACCAATACCTAAGCCAATTCTGAAGATCTGACAGTCTCCTCTGACCTCCCTGACTCAACATGATGTGATGGACGTATGTTTATAAAAGGAAGACAGTAAATTTCTTAACTTTAAGGCTTAACACAGAGCATGTTTGGGTTTGGTGCACAGATTGAGTTGACTTTAGCTGAACTACGTCCTCAAACACCAGGGCTCTGCTTAAGTCATTAAACACTGCAATAAATCAGTTTTCTCTGTTGATGTGATGGAGTTCACTTAAAGTAGTTTGGTGACTGTTTTACAACAGTGTGCATGATTCATTTGGAAATGCATGGAAAACGATTTATCGGTCCTTTAATCCTTTAGTCCTTTATTTACACTCCGTTAATCCCTCTGCACATTTCACTCTTCATTAGAGAAAGAAGCTCACTTTGCTTTCTTGTCTGGATCCGTTTGGAAATCTGTGGATCCATCCTCCTCGGAGAGAACAGATATTGATTTTGAATGAGCCGCTTTTCCATTTAGTCTAAGACGGGTCTTGAGCTGTAAGTAAGGTTCAGTGAGGTGAAGGATGCTGCAGATGCACAGACGGTATGAAATGTGCAGGATGTGAGTGCCCCCCCCCACGTTTCTCAGAGTTAGACTGCTCCCTCAATGCAGAAGCAATTTCATGAGAAATACCTCAGCAAAACGAATGTCCATGGAGCCTTAAAGGTGTTAAGCCAATGCACATTATCAGCTGCTCTGCCCCCCAACAAAAACCTGCAAATGCTGAAACAATTACACGGATACTGACTTTGAGTGTGAGTGTTTAATCGCACCACAGAGTACATCAGAATTGGTGAGCAGTAATGTCAAAGGGTGAAACTGATAGCAGGGGAAGCTTGAAGACTACAGGTGAGAAAAAGTTGAAACACTTGACAGCAATAATCAAAGGACACAGAGAAGCAAAATGCTCCAGTTACCTCAATTTGACATCCTTGTAGAATCAAAGGAAAGTGTGATTCACACCAAAGCATTTGTAAAATAGCCATATACGCATATACACAACTGCACACTCTTCGAAGTGCAATTAGACACAGATGCAGAAATTTCTTCTGCTTTCAGCTCTGGATGGCCTCAGTCCAAATCTTTTACTCTCTCTAGATTTACATCTTAGCACCTCCCTCGATCTCAACTATCGTTTTTTCCTCCCATCTTTGATGCAATGCTGCCTTTGGGGCTTGCATGTGCAGCTTGTTTTGTGATTTTGGGAAAATAATTACTTTGTGTCAGCACCACTAGAATATTACTAGAATATTATGAATCTTCTGAAGCATTTGCATGCGTGTGAATGTGCAGAAAACGCAGGGAACATGTTGGTTTTGGGGAAAGACACATTCGAATGTTGCAAAGCTGTGGGTGCACTGATCAGAATTTTGCAGTCAATTTGTAATCCATGGATTTTGTCGAGATTAACCTGCTGCTGAAATAACATGCTTGTGTCTATCGTGTGTTGAAATCAAAGATTTACATATAAAAGAACACATAGGACACAAAAACGTGCAGTCTTAGGTGGAACCCAAGGCGACCAGAGGAAGTGGAGAGTTGACTCTTTAATGATAAATCCAACAGACTTACAGCAAGGCACAAATGGAGAACCCTCTCAAAACTGACATGACACAGAAAGGAATAGAGGAAGAATAATTGAAAATATCACAGGTAATCATAGAGTGCAATGGAAGGAACCATTGGAGAACAGGGAGTTATTTATGCTGAGGATGTAGTGGAGAATGGCATGAGGACCAGAGGAGCTACTTGCAGGTGAATAGAGACAGCTGGGGAAGAGAACTGGCAGAGGAAATTAGGAGATGTGCAACAGCTGTACTGAGAGACACAGGCAGAGGGAAGGAGAAAAATAGTCAGAGCAAAATCAGCATCTCCAAATCTGAGAGACATGGTCTTGAGCCAGAAAGGGCTAGAGTGTTTTCTCTGGGTTAGGGACGAGGCCCTTCCTCAAAGGGGGGAGGTTATTATGTAAAATCAACTTTTTTTAAGCTACATATCATAATATTCCTTCATGAGAAACTGTACATGAAGTGTTGCTTTGATTCTTTCATGCACGTTTGGGAAAGTTTTGAATCACCCAAGGCAGGCATTCAGATGTGCCTAAGCCCTTGCTCAGGCTACCCAGATGCCTCCTTGGAGCTCCCCCCCCCCCCCCCAGAGCATCTCTCCCCACTCCTCTTCCACTCATCAGCTCCTCCAGACTAGCAGCAGCAATCATCAAACACTGCACGTCTACTGAGCTTATCACACAAGCTACTTCTCAGTCCAACACTGACTGTTTACAATTGTTCAGAACAATTGTAAACAGCATAAGCTTACAGAGACAAAGGCAAATCTCATGGCATGAAATTTCAAAGTAAGTTTGTATTTAAGTTATGAAACATAGTTCCTTAATTGTGCTGTAAAATGGCACAATGTGCTGGAGTAATACATAATATTGCCCCTTTATCGTGAGGTCTTATTCACAATTGAGGTAAAAATGGAGTTGGAGACAGGTAACTCGATTAGTTTAGCATTTGCAGTGATGCGTGCGCTGTATGGATCCGTTATGGTAAATCCAGAGCTGAGCCAAAAGACAAAGCTCTTGATTTACCCGCTGATCTACGTTCCTACCCTCATCTATGGTCACGAGTTTTGGGTAGAAAAGAACGAGACTGTGATTACAAGAGACTCAAAAGAATTTCCTGTGCAGGTTATCTGGGCTCTCCCTTAGATATAGAGTGAGAAGCTCCATATCTAAGAGTAGATCCACTTCTTCTTCACATCAATAGGAGCCAGTCAATGGATGCACCCTAACCTGGTGGGACTGTTTCTCGACTGGCCTGGGAACATTTTGGGATTTCTCTGGAGGAGCTGGCCCAAGTGGTTGAGTCTGGGTCTCTCTGCTTAGGCTGCTCCCCCCCACCACCCGACTCCACGCTAAGTAGAAGATGATGGATGGATGGACATGTCGCCAAAAATAACAATCGTTGTAATCGTTGACATTCTGGAACCAGTTTTGGTCAGTGACTTCCCAAAGCCTTTTGCTTTTGTTATGGGACTTTTTGTCTCTGGCAAACATAATCTCCTTCCTGAACCAAATGATGGCAGGACATCTCCACACAACCTGCGCATAATTGTTTGAACAAAAAGAGCATGGCCTAGATAAAAGAACAACAAATAAAACATTCTGTTCAGTGTTCAGACAGAGAAAATGGTTTGATGTGTGTGTGGGGGGTGGGGGGAGGAGAAAATAGGAGGGAGGCCGTCAAACACTGTAACAATGAGAGGAGGAAGAAGACAGGTGGAGTGGCAGGGAGAACAAGTAGGAGTGAGTAATGGAGAGAAACAGTGTGAAGCACTACACTTCTCTCTCCCCGATGCCTGTGATGGAGGAGCTGCCCTGCTCACAGAATCGACAACAGAAAGGGGACGTCAAAAGGAGCCGAGCACCCAAAACACTGAGTGCAGATCAAACGGAGAGTCTGAGGAGAGGAGAAACGAGGGGAAACTGGGGCACATGCACATTAGTGAAACTCAGTGAAATTTAGGAAGCATGTGAGAGCTAAGACGGAAAAAGTGCTGATGTCGGAAGAGTGCACCCTCCCAGGTCCTGAGCGTGACCCCCCCCGCCACCCATCCCTCCACCTTGTTCGTGCTTCATCTGTGCCCCGTCTCCTTCTCCGTGCTCTGACCCTGTCCCCTCCTCCTTTACCCTCCTCTCCTTTTCTCTCTCTCATGCCATCCCTCGCGCACGGTTTCCCACAGTCAGACCAGGGAGAGCGCAGCGCCTGGATCGCGTCTCTGCTTCTCTCTGCTTCCCTTTTCCTTCCTCTGCCAACCCTCTGCAAGCACGCTCTCTCTCTGTCTCTCTGGTTTCCTCTCCGTGGCTAAAATCCCTCAGCTCGACATCAGAGGCAAGACGCAAGAGAAGAGAGAACCAATGAGGGACTAAATTGAGGATCCAAAGAAGAACTGAGGAGTCCTTCTTCTTGTCAGGATTTTGGCTGCTCTGCAGTCAGTCTTCTGAGAGGAAAGGCTGAAGATGGGAAGCTCAATCTGAGCACAGAAAGAAGGAGAAAAGGACTGTTTTGCCTTAAAGAACAAAGTGATGAAGATGGAGCTTCTGCAAGTGAACAAATAAGGACTTAATCCACACACAGGAAAACTGCGAAGAACTCCAAAAGTAACAGGAACAGAAGAAAATAGGCGGGAGGAAAAAAGGAAAGAGACTCTGACAAACCAACATATTTTAGAAGATCTGCCTGACAGAATTAAGGTTCTCCTGTCAGTTTTCTTTTTTTCTCCTCAACTGTTTTCCTACGAGTTTGCCTGAAGCTCAGCCATGCAGGTGTCCATCGCCTGTACGGACCACAACCTGAAGAGGGGCAATGGGGACCACAGCAAGCAGAGCGCCACCAGCCCCAACGTGGTGAACCAGGCCAGGGCCAAGTTCCGCACTGTGGCCATCATTGCCCGTAGCTTTGGCTCCTTCACTCCCCGACACATCTCCCTGAAGGAGTCGACCGGCAAACACACTGGCATGAAGTACAGGTGTGTGTGTGTGGGCGTGTGTGTGTGCGTGTGCGTGCGTGCGTGTGTGTGTGTGTGAGTCAGAGATCTGTGTGTGTGCTGGATTCAGTGGGTTGGAAAACATTTTTACCGGTCCACATTTTTTGTTTTTGCCTTTATGCTCAAGTCTTTTAAATCGTAGCTGTCAGTCTGAATCTAAAAAATGATTTTTGATCTTACTCCTTGTACTTTAATACTCAACACAAAGAGTTTGAGTTTAAGAAAGCTTTAATGAACTAGAAAGAACGTCAAACATCATATGTTTTATTTTATAAATAAGCCCTCAGATTAGTTCTAAAAGGCAACATAACAAATCGAGATCCAGTTTTGGTTTTCATGTGCCGTTCGCAAAGCCAATTAATGAAGATTATGAACATTGTGCTTCTGGTGATTAAGCACTCGAGAGTAAATATCAATAAATAAATGACAGCTTTGTCAAGATCCCACATGATTTAGCCTTCCTTAATGATCAGTTTGCAAAATGTTTGATTATTCCACCTTAAAACAAAAAATGCATCCTCCTTGGACGAAATCACCTTGTGCCATTTTTTAAAAAACTTCTTCCAACACTTTCTTCTGAGTGCTAAACATTTTGAACTTCATCCTTAGTCTTTATGCTCACATTTACAATGAATCAGGAGGTTTCAGATGTTTTCTACAATCCTCGTTTTTGTTCGGTGTTTTGGTTTCTTACTTTGGCTCATATACTCCTCTCCTTCGCTTGTTGTCCCGCACAAACTTTCCTTCCTGCCCTTAGATGCACTAAGATGCACTGTATTTTCAGAATGGAAGGAGCGCTCTTTCTCCTCTGCCTCTCTCCCACACACCTGAACACTTCTCCACCTGTGTGGCAGGGAGAGACAGCTCTGCAGTGTGGGCAGAGCGTCTGAGTTGGATCTGACCTCCACGGTGCCGCGGCTCAGCTGAGTTCTGCTTTCCTATCTCTTTGGGCCTCAAGACTTAAAATCTTGTTGTGTTATAAACTTTTTTTTTACATTTTTTTTTTTACAAGCTCCAAACAGTGCTATCACATCAAATCCGACTTGAGAGCGAAAGCAGTCGGTGTTGATCAGAAATCTAGAAATGATAAAATGTGGGCATTACGACATGTAAATTAGCGAGTCGATTTATTTTCCTCATAATTTAAACATCAAATGAATATATGTTCATACCCATCATGCTCATTACTATTATATTCTAGCAGGAACCTGTTATTTAAGACTTCTTAGAGTGAGTTATTTTAAACATCGAAGCACTATACTGTTCATTTTCATTTCCCCTTGGCAACAGGACACAATAAAGACAAATGTGTATAATTTTATAGTCCTTTCCTAAGAATGCTATGATGAACTGTATCTTGGCTGGACCTGGTTATGGCCTGGACTTATATTACACACTGTCTGGACTCTGAGGTAGTTCAGACAGTGTGTAATGTGAGTGAGCTGTGATACTGCCTGAGGTGTAATGAGAGCAGGCAGGCGACTGAGCATCGACCCGGCTGTAGCTCGGGGCTTGTCGCTTCATATTGGTAATAATATATCAATATCATAAGAACAGCGTCAAGGCATGATGGGTCCAGCTTCACCTTTTTATCATAAGCAAACAAGCAGCAACAAATTTACCAAATGTGGGGTGCAACATGCACTTGATTCAAATTGACAATATATTAACTGTGCAAATTTGAATTTTTTTTCTCCATCTGTTTCATCTGATCTAATGTCTAATCTTTGTTTTCACATTTTAATAACCAATCAGTCATAATCTATTAACGTTTGAATTCGTTTGAAAGAATTAGACATGTTCCTATTACTCTTTAAATCGGGAGATTTTTGTGTATTTCTCAACTTTTGAATTTAATTCGAAACTAAAGATTTAAGTATTAAATCAAGAATATCTCATACGTGATGATTAACCAACTACAGTCAGAAACTGTCAAATATAAGGTGAAAAATGCTAATATTTAAACTACAAACAGCTTCAGAACCAGAAACAAAAGTTTTGAAATACTAAAAACTAAACTGATAAACTTCAAATATTCATCAAGATTTTATCAGCTTCCCCCAACGCCCGCTGGAAAGTTTTTATGGCTTTGCTCATAATAGCCACTGTAAATTTCAGGATTGATCTTTGTGTAAAAATCTGTTAAAACATTTCTACTGGAAAACCCAACACTTGGACAAAGTTCAAAACTTTAAGAGAAAAGGGAGCTTTAAATTGGAGTCAGACATTTTTACTGCACAATAAAATGTAAAGCACAATAAAAGCTTTGTGTCAACGGTTTAAAGGGCAAAAGTATAGCAAATCTACTCTATGCCGGCTTAATGGTAATAAAAGAGTTATAAGTATCTGCAGTTACACACATAAGAGGAGCACCAGTACTTCAGAGTTTCAGAGTCGTTTTGTTTTCCGACAGCAAAAACCTAGAAATATGTAAATAAGAGCAGCTGTTTTGTAGAGTCAGCCATTATAAATTACAGTTAGTGAGCAAATACAATTGAGAAAAACAGATGCCACGAAACAACATTACCCGATGGCAAATAGACATTTAAAGTTTATCTCAGACAAATATGAGTAATACTGTGAACAACTTCGTGTTGGAGCTGGGAACTTTGTTCTGACTGCATAAGGATTGATCTGCATGAATGAATGAATTTTAACCCGGCCAAACTAACTTTATAACTAGTACTTGCTAAGGATGAACTGGAACTGCACTATCAGATTCTGTAGCCAGCTTGATATGCAAGCTCAGTTGTCCTCATTAAAAGTTTAGCAGGCGGATGACGCTGAAAACTGCTGGTGATGATGGATGATGATAGGCTAGAGGCTCTGCTCTGTGTTGTGTGTGTAACTAAACACAAGACAATACAGACAGAAGAGAGGGAGATGGGAAAGGAAGAGGCGATACCACAGAGTGCCCTAAACTTTCTCTGCTGCGTTCTTCTCTGCTGACAGTAACGCTCTGAGAAAATCTCTAACCCAGGTTTGCTTTGCATCTGCCCACCATGAAAACAGACATTGTTCATAGGGGCAGAGGTTAAACATTAGAGTATCTGAAATATGTCAGGATGGCAGAAAGCACCTGCACTGCTTCTGTTTATCATTTTGAACAGCTGCCAGCCTCCGGCCAGTGAATCCTCCCAGACATCTGCGGTGATAACGTGCTGACATGCTAGAATCTGAAGTCCTGCATGGAAACAGGACGTTGAGACGTCTTCATTTTCCATAACTTCCTGTCTTCATTTGTTGACTGATGTGGTATTTACTGTTAGAATCAGTTCGATTTTCATATTAGTAGACTCAGTTTATTTCTGTGTGATTGTTCTGAGTGATTTACTGTGCATTCTAGATTTTATTCATTATTTTTTTTGGTTTAATTTATTATTATTTATTTTAATTTTGAAAACGTCAATTGAATATGTTATGGTGTTGATCTTTTTTTTTTTAAGTTTCACTATTATTTGCGACCAACAACTTTTAGTGTTTTATGTTTTGAATTGGCAATGATTCACAGACTCCTTTCCTACAAAAATTAGAAATTAAAATCTTACAAGTTTAACGTGTAATTAAGCAGATAAAAAAAATGTTACAAGAAATGTAGTTTTCCCTTTTTGTCTCCTTATTATGTGTGGCCCATGAATGCTTTTAACTAGACAATTTTGGCAAACGGCAAAACGTTTGGACACCACTGATGTAAACTATTCCACACGGATGTCACAAAAAACATTGCAGCGCACAGTCTGCAATATTCAGTCCAACATTCAACGTTTAAAAAAAATGTGTGTGTATGTTCTGAGGGATCCTTTCAAAGGCATGAACACCTTTTGAAGTTGTCTGCCTAGTTCTTACATTTCAACCTCAGACGTGTATTTTTTGAGACAAGAAAGTGAATAATTCTAATTTCCAGTTTTAACATGTTACATCTAAACTGGAAACCTATTAAATCACAACAGTTCAGTTAATGTGTGTCAGGGGTGGCATGTAGAGCAACAATTAGAGAAGCAGCTAAATGTTTTCCATAGGGAGATGTCAAACAAGATGATAAGAAAAAGCCTTTGATTTTTACCTTCTGTCAGAGCAATGGCCCCAGACGTAGATCTAAAACTTTTTTAAATTAAATTAAATAGTTTAATGCAAACCATGTTCATTAGTTAGTTGAATAAACCTCTGGGAAGCCTAGACCTGAACTAAACTAAGAATCTAAGTTGATGTTGAGCTGGTTTGTGAAGAAAAATGGGTGAAATTTCAAGCTTTTTGAACTTCAAAGCTGGTAAGCACAAACTCTGTAGACTTGCAGGTTTAATTCCAGAGAATGGCTTTATTCCAAACCTAAAATATTGACTCAGTGGGGCTGGACATAAATGTCAAAATGTTCTGTTTTTTAATTGTAGAAGATGTGAAAATCCTGGATGCTTTCCTTTTATGCATCCATGATTTCCTAATTATGTATATTTCATATTGGTTTGTTGCATAATATTCTAAATACGCTAGAGGTATTCTAATCTCTAAATACATTATTAATGTAACCAAGTTTGCAATATAGCTGGTTAAAAGTTGTAGAAATCCCCCCAGGAATCTGTTTGTCCTCATTTTCCACCTTAGTTCTGCAGTTTGCTGACTAACACCTTTGCTCCTCTGCTTGTTAGCGACTGACAGAATCTACTCCACTTTTAGCAGCGACTCACTGTTGTGTTAAATTGAATTTGAATGTGGTACAGATTTAAAATTTGCTGTATAGAAGGCACATTATGCTGTGGGAATAGAACAGCATTGGCTTTTGTTTAATGACACAGCTCTCAATCGAATGTGAAGGCCGACATTTTTAACTTTTACTCAGAATCTCTAAAGGCTTTAGGCCTGACTTTGTTCTTTAGATACTTGTATCTTCTTTAGATGATAATGTTAAAACTCACAAGCAGATTTTTTTTTGCAGTAGCAGGCTTTTTAAAGCAGTTCACTGTGTGCAGACACTCGAGGTGCATGTGGCCCATTCACAGCAGCTGTCAGTGTTTTCTAATGTCACGGCACACACTGGGAACACGATCACACTCTATGTAAAACGGTAGATTGCTTCCTACCTGAATGGTAAATACACTAGTGTAGTATGCTTATAGATGCAAAACATATAAACCACACAGGCATGTATTAATGAAAGTCTTTCTCACTTTATCATTTTTACCAAAGTATTTGCACTCTTTGAACTTTTTTAGACATCGTGGGCAGTTGCCCAGGGCGGAGTTGGGGCACACAAGCACCAGATTGTTAGTGGCACCTTAAATCTTTCCATTATAGTTTTGCATGTGCAGTTGGTGAAAAGTTGGCACCCGCTACGTTGAAGAATATATTTCTGTTAATACTTTTTAATTGGTTGGTGGTGGAAGAAGGAGAGCTCGCCCAGGGCACCATTCATGCAAAAACTGCCACTGTTTTCAGATTTGGAAGACATGAAAGGCCATTCCACACTGTTTTAATTTTCTGTGTAAAGTGTGCAAATCTTTGTATATTGTTTTATTATTTATTGTTTATATTTATTATATTATTATTATCTGTTATTTTATAGCCTTACTTGGCTTTAAACTTCTCCACAACTGTATCTCTGACAAGTGTGTTTTCGTCTCAAATTGGGTGATTTGCACTGGATTTTTTTCATGTGTATTAGAGTAACGAGGGTTAAATGAAAAGTCTAAACTTCAGAGGTTTTTCTTTGGGTTTGCTGGCATTGGGGCATGTTGGTGCTGCTGGTGCTGCTGGTTGGGGGCACATGAGGTCGCTGACATTTTGATTGGTTGGTTGGTGACGACGGATCTGGAGTTGGTGGTGGTTCTCCCTGTGTTGACGTTGCAGTGGCAGTGACGTGTGGTTGTTTCTACGGTCTGAGCGGCGTTTTTGGGTGGGTAGATCCTGTCTTGGTGTTGGGTCAGGGGTTATCACAAGGAACTGGTCAACTAATCAAAAGCAGACTTGGAAAAACAAGAGAGCTTTTCCGAGAATCATCCTCTTTAGGTGTCTGAGAGACTCCTGTGAATCAAAAATGTCAGCAACCTAAATAACTATTTCTTGACTAAGCAGTTTCACACATTAGTGATCAATACATACATTTTGCTCAAGGTCAGCATTTGCTTCTTCAGAACAAAAAAGCAAACAAACGATAAGCGAGGGAATAAAAGTTTGTTTCGACAGAATCTAAAACCTAGCAAAGTCGTTTGAGGTGAAGAAGACATATCTTTTCAAACCTCCTTCTCTCAGCCAGAGTTGAAAGGTCACGCACTCTACAGTTGTGGTGAAATAAGAAAAAGGTTAAGGGTTATCAATACTTTTGCAAGGCACTGTACTTCAGTTGAAAAGTGAAACACAGGAGAGACCAGAAAGAGAGGAAAAAAAAACAAAACTCCAGAGGCGGACTGATGTAAAAACAAACAGCCAAACGTTTTTCTGCTGAAGCCACAGCATGTGCTGTGATCTAAAACCCTGATTGCTCTGTGAAAACTGGGCAGGCTTTTGGATGAACCAGTTCACACGTAGCTTTTTTGGCAGACGATGGTGTCCTCTCCGTACGCTGCCTGGCGAGAGCTTTCGCAGCACAGTGGTGTGAAATGGCCAGATTAGCAACTGTTGACACTGTTTCTATGAAATGTGCCACATAGTGGAGGAACTGTGAAATGAGAGGGATGATAATGAATAAAAGAGGAGATCTTTGCTGTTGGTTGGGCTCCAAACCACTAAACAACAAATGCACCATAATGGCCCAAACTGACACATTAAAATATGCTTGTTGCCATGGCAATCATGCACTTGGCTTTGGAAACCCTTTTTTACAGCGGCCTACGCAGAGACTTGTTTCACTATCTTTGTGGGGACTTTTGAGAGAGTCCCTTATGCTAAACTAAAGCAAACAATTTAAAAGCCTCACTAAAAAAATCGTTCCCATTCCTTGACTCCTAATTTTAAACGCACCTTTTATCTTAATAGAATCTTTTGCCTGCACACACATTTTAAGAAACCGTAAGACTAGACAAACTGAGTGTGTGCTTTCTTGAGGTAATGAAAGCAGGATGAAAAGTGAGATGTTCAAGAGAGGCTTTCAAACAGATTCATCGTAGATTAACTTGTCAGCACTCTTAATTTAATCTGTTAACAGGTCAGGAGGAGCGAGTGATGGCTATGTCTAAATTTATCTAGAAAGTGGTGAAAACTAGTCAACGGTCAGCTTTCCAGATAAGTGATGAAACAACACAGAAGTTTGAGATTTAAATAAGAATAGCTATTTTCCATTAGAGATACAGAAGCATGTTGCACCAGAGGAGTTCACTGAGATCCAAAGAGGCACAATAATCGATCCTCTCAGCTGACTCTAGTGGGCTGTTTGATTGACAGATGTCCACCAGGATTTTAAGGAACTTTAATTACATTTAGCTGCAGGAGGCTTAACCATTTCTGTTTGAGGCAACGTTTGACTTTGATAACTCCTCCGTAAACGTGGACACTGGAGCAAATGGTGATGATAGCAATGATCGTCCTCTGAACTGGTATGCACAAGTTTCCATTACAGATAGAATTTGTAAAATTGCCACTCTTGTAAAGACCTAATTCATTCCTCCAAGTCTGTTGTCTTCACCGGCAAAGCCTGCAAATTTCCACATTTGTTCTAGGATCCATAAGGACTCTGTAGTGTGCAGTTCAGGTTTTTGTGATTATGCTGGCTGTGCATGTCAACAGAGACCATAATAGTCCCTTTTAAAGGGTATTGCCAAAAACATAGTTAATAAGTAAAACAGCAACCACAAGCAGAAGAGGAAAAGAACAATGCGTTTTTTTTTAAAGAAACACAGTGAGGACAGATTCGTTGTTTTGTTTTTTTGCCTACTCGGACAATTCATGTCTTAGGAACATTAAAATGCACAAAATATTTTCTGTTGAAAAAGAAAAAAAAATCCTTCATTTTAGTTGAGTTCCTTTGGAGGATAAGCTTAAACTTCTAATTATTAAACTATTCATTATTGCCCCCCATGGAACCGTAGTTCAGCGCTGTGTATCTCTGAGAAAACCAACCTGGATAAAAACTATATGAAGTCATAACGGCGTGGATTAAATGGCTCAGAGACGGGAGGAGCCATGCTCACTTCTTTATGATTAAATGTCATGATCCGTGTTTCTGTGTATTTATTTTAAGGTTTTTCTGTGTTCAGTTTCTGTTCTGAGTCTCTGTTTCTGCGTCTTCCCCGTTGATTGCTTCCCAGGTGTGTCTCATTCCTTGATTACCCTCCCTGTGTAGTTAGTCCCACCTGTTGTCCTATGTCATTCGTCTGCTTGCCACCACAGTCCAACTGTAAAGTCCTGTGTTGGTTCAGCTCTCGTTTTCAGTCCACTGCCTTTTCAGTTGCTACCGGTAATTAGCTGTGTGCTGCCTGATCTGGACTGTTTTGAGCTTCATTAAATTCATCATCGTCACCATTATCTGGGTCTCAGCGTTCATCCTCACCACAATCACCCACAAATCCTGACATTAAATTCTCTATTACGCATCTTTAAAAGCAAATTGATTTGCCAGAACGGTGGCACTGCATGCTGCTCCACACCAATACTCTAACTTACCCACAGAAACCTTTCTGGCATCAAGCATTGATGGTTTTTCTCACTCCTTTCCTCTGTTGTGAACGATGATAACGGCAGTGGTAAAGGATCTCCTGCATGTGCGTTCACAGATCGGCGTGGTTCTTGGCAGGAGTAGTGCATGATGCAGAACATTGTGTTGGACTGTTTGGATTTCATACCATCTCAGCTCAAAATAATAACTTAAGATCTGATTGATTATGACATCCGGCTCTTCCTGTCTGCCTTCGTCTTCCTCTCACATCGCTCACACGAGCTTTAAAGTTGTCAAACTTTCCTGAAATAAAACGTGCGCTCACGTACAGCTCAGGCATTTTGATACAGGGAAACATCTTTGAAGGAGACATTTAATTAAAGACTTTGACTTCCTTTATGCCTTATGTAATGTCATCAAAGGCATGTGTGTGTGAAAGTTTAGTTTTTTTGGAGAGTAGAATTTATCTCGATTTAATAATTCACAGTGAAACAGCAGGACAAATTGAAAAATTAACTATAATTCATTTACAAACTGTATCTCAAAGCACTGATATTTTTCTGAATTTTAGAGTCAGAATCTTTAAAATCGATTGGGAACCTGTAATTGCCGCTAGCAATTGCTTTTTTTTTTTTTAATTTTAGTTGGCTAGCAGCTAAAACTTGAACAAAGATAAAACATTTTGTGTTATGAAACATCTCTTCACTTCACAGAGAAGACATCTGACTCAGCTGGAGCTGACATTCCTTTTGATTCTTGTTCTGATTTTTTCTTCTTTTTTTTTTTTCTTGTAACAGCGCACTAGACACCTCTAATTTTAGTAATCCCATTCACCGAACTCACATTTTGCTCTCAAGCTCGAGGAAGTGCCAGAATGGTTTGTCAGACTGTTTTTAGGTGTGGAAGAAGAGCAATGGGAGTGAAGACCGATGTTACCGATGGAGATGTTAACGAGGAGCAAGGCGAATGAGCGAGAAGGGAGATGTATTGATGTGAAAGAAAGGTCATTGTAACCATGTTATTACTAATGATGGGTATTAAGGGGCGGAACCTTTTAAACAGTAGTCCTTTGATTCAAAGACGAAAATCCTGTCCTCCCAGGAAACATTAGAGACTCCCCAAAGCTTTCTGTAGTCAGTAATTAGTCCTTCATTACTGGGTTCTCAGTTATTAGCACAAACAAGCGCATCTCTAATGAGTCTTTAGAAGGATCTATTTTTGATTTGCTACTTTAAGCTCGCTGGTTTGATTGATTCCAGCCAAATAAGATGAACTAACCAGAAAAGAAAATACTGCTTCTTAAAGAAAATTAAGATTCACTTGGAGTCAGACTCGGAATCTGCATTTTGATTTCAGCTAAATATTACAGGAGTAAAGTGATGTAAGCGTCCCATTTTATGTTGCATTCTTACAAGAATGAACCATCTGAAGTCTGTTTCTGCATGTTCACATCTCTTTAGACTTTCCCTGGACTAACCAAAATCAGCTGTTGCTTAACCCCGTTGTTTGAGAAGCTGGAGGTTTTATGTTAGAACCAGATACTTTGAAATCTTAGCAGCCTATTTGTGTTAAATCGCCGCTTTGTGCAGCAATAAATCAAACGGTGAAAACTTGCCTCCCGTATTAATAAAACTCGATGCACAAAAACGACTGCCGACATTTCAGCAAGCACTTTAAAATTTACAAAGGCCCCACTGAAAATAGGTGCATTATGAGTCACTTGGAGCCACCCAGCAGTCCTCCTCCTCCTCAAAGACGTATTTATTTGGGTTACTTTCACGTCCTGAAAATGTGAGTTTTAATGCGCCTAATATTCTTTTTAATTAAAATAAAAGTCCCAGGGTTCCTTTCAGACCCACACAGAGAAATGCATGTTTTTAAATAAAGTCTCTGCACTGCAATTTCTCACAATTATTATAAGAGCAAACTTTACTTATTGCAGAAGAAAATATTAATACCTCAAAGAGTGGCATCCTTTGACCTCACTTGTTTGCAGCAATTTGTTTCTCTTTGAAACTTTGCATACTTGGTACATTAAAGAGATGGCATAGAGTTTGTTCAGGTGGGGTCTTATAAAGTAGAAGTATTTTGTAAAAATACAAAAAGCACTAAGAAATCTGCTAATGTACAAATCTATAGGCCCTGATTGGTGACTTATTGGACATTTTAAAATGTTATCTATTTTAGGTGAGTGTTATGGATTTTGTTATTGAGGGAACCAGACAAAAGTCAAAGGAAGTACAGAGATGCAAGTTAAAACTGTATTTTCTGCAACATGTTGAGACAGATTTGATGTTTATTTGGGCCTCAAGATTGAAGCGCAACTTCAGCAAAGTTGCTCTGTTTTATCCTCTTTAGCTACAAACCTTGATCTGTCATGAAAGTATGCTGGATTGGAAAATGTCAAAAGAAACACTCACTGAGTGGCGTTTTAGAAATGTTACTGTTCACATGGTGGTTTTAAAAATTAGCTCTGTCGTCATCTTTGCTCAGCAAATGTAAAGAGCAGACGAGGAGTGGAGAACAAATACTTTTTTGCAGCCTTTATGGGTTGAGACGAGAACCAACTCAAGATCTAAAAGTTGAAATAAGAAGTTGGTCATATTTGAACTTCATTCAAGTCACATGAACTTATTTAAACCCACACATTTCCCTCCAGTCCAGTCAAATACATTATTAATTGATTTCAAAGGACTATACCAGGTCAAACCTGATGTGCAAACTTCTGTGTACTGAGGTTGCTGGTTATATTAGCCTCTTTGATCAGCTACTCTAACCCTCTGGTATAATTTTAAGTCAACAATAAAACAATCAAAAAAATGAATGGATTGGTTTTTTCTCACAAAGGGAGAACCATTCAGACAGAGTAAAATCTGGGACAATTTTCACATGGAAACTGCAGAGAGTACATAATGTATCTGCTGCTGCTGATGCAATAATTGTGTGCCTCTTCAGTTTCCTCTCAGGTTAATCTTGAAAGAACATGACCTCACAGTATATTCAGAGGAGAGGTCAGCAATTTGGAGTCAGACATGCGACATCCAGAGTTCTCAGCATTTCTAACTTCTGGAGTTTAAAGCCCCAGTATGTAACTTTTATTATTTTTAAAAGAAATGTTTTTTTTTTTTTTCATATTTGTTGAAGCTGTTTGATTATCTTTGGTAAATGCTTCAAATATTAAATTTAAACTTTAAAAATAAATTTGCAAGAGGTATGAATAATATTGGACTTGGTCGTATTTCTTTTATTACTTGGGCAAAGTCAAGAAAGTTTCTACACGTCTTTCATTCAAAGTTAAGAAGCTGACATGGCATAAATTTCCTACTGCTCTGTGAACAGTTGTCTTCTCTCAGCTGCATTGCAGTCTATGAAATGTGCATTTATGAAAGTACTTAAAACACTTTTTGAAGGACAAGGTTATGAGTATGTCTTCATGATTATGCTTTCTTCCTGCAGTGTTGTGTAAAAGTTAATAATGGAAAGCATAATGTTCTTCCATGCTGCTATTGTTCAAAGATCTTTACTGTGGAATTTAAATCGGCGTGAGTTCCTTCGCTCTCTGAAACAATTAAAAGTTTGTTGATTAAGCTGTAGCTGCTGATGTCTTCGCTCTAACCTCGTTTCCTAACATTCTTTAACAGATCATATGTGTTGCTTATGTGCCAACAGTAGTTTTTCATTTACGATTGGAAGCTAGAGAATATAATCTACCTCCAAATGTTGGATTGCTGAAAATCTAACTAATTTGAATGCAGATGTTTCTTTTCAATTTGACTTTGCCTTCCTTTTGCCTGTAGACAGTCTTTCCCTCTCCTCCCCTGTTTTCCATTCCTCTGCCAGCCTGCTCTTTTCTGTAGTTCCTTTTTTTCTTTGCCTGGAGCTTTGACGTGCTATGTGCGCTATATAGATGTCGCAGTGCAACGCCTGCTTAGCTCAGTGCAATTCATTCTTCACTGTTTTCCGTATGAAGTGCTGAAACCCAAACTTTTTATATTTGAGTGAAGTGCACTCAGATGTAAAAAGCAGCTATGTTGGTATGAACACATTTCACCATGTTTTAGCTTTTTGATGATTTGCAAAATGCACAGGACAATGTTTTGACACACTAATACTTCATATGTAGAATGTAACTTTACGAAGCGTACCAAATATATAAAGGCAAAAAAAAAATGCATTCTTAACTATTTATTTAGTTCTAGATTGTCAAACAATTTTGTTTGTCTTGGATAATGTCTTACTCGTTTTCTAACTAATTTATTACTAACAATTTGATTCTCTTTCTTAAAGTGTAACTAGCAGAATCTTGAAATTTCTGTCTCTCTTGGCTCCACCCACTTTTTCCTAAAACAACCATTTTAGCTATTGTTTTATTGATAACCATATTTGGTACACTGAATGGACCAAGTCAAAGCAAGACAACTTGCTAGTGATGCCCAACATGCCACTGATAGCATTTTGGCTAAATTTAGCTTATGCACTAATTTTAGTATACTGTGTTGTGACTTCTATAGACTTATTTGTTGTTAATCTGTTGCTAAGAGATGAGCTTGTTTTCTGGTGGCGAAGTGCCACGAAGTAAACATCTGATTTTTACTTTTGCAAAATTTACCAACTGTAAATTTCTTGTGTCTAAGCAGATGAGCAGTATTTCAAAAGAGCAGAAGAAATCGTATGTTTTTTGAGCAATAACAATATTTGTTGTTAATCTGTTGCTAAGAGACGAGCACGTTTTCTGGTGGCGAAGTGCCACGAAGTAAACATCTGATTTTTACTTTTGCAAAATTTACCAACTGTAAATTTCTTGTGTCTAAGCAGATGAGCAGTATTTCAAAAGAGCTTATGTTTAATAAACAATAATATTACTTATTAATTTGGTGGTAAGAGATGTATAAATAAAAT
>NW_006800308.1:69096-91350 GCF_000485575.1 Poecilia formosa | reverse complement strand
GTGTTTTTTTTTTTTTCTGGAAAGGAACTGCCACGAGGTATAAATCAGATTTTTACTTTTGTGTTGAATGTCTGTTTTATAATATAATTAACACCAATGCCAAAAAAATGAAAAACATTTTAACTTTTCTGCCAAATTCACCAAATGCTCAATTTTTGCTAAATAGAAAGTAGTATTCCAAAGGAGCAGAAGAAATCTTATGTTTTTTGAACAATAACAATATTTTTTGTTAATGTGTTGCTAAGAGATGAGCATGTTTTCTGGTAACCAAGTGCCACAAAGTAAACATCTGGTTTTTACTTTTCAAAATTTACCAACTGTAAATTTCTTGTGTCTAAGCAGATAAGCAGTATTTCAAAAGAGCTTATGTTTTATGAACAATAATATTACTTATAAATTTGGTATTAAGAGATGATCATGTTTTTTTTTCTGGTAACGAACTGCCACGAAGTGTAAATCAGATTTTTACTTTTGCGTTCAATGTCTGTTTTATAATGTATTTATCCCAATGACAAAAAACTTAAAAACATATTAACTTTTCTGCCAAATTGAACAAATGCACAATTCTTGTTAAATAGTACATAGTGTAAGATAAGTAGTATTTCAAAAGAGCAGAAGAAATCTTATGTTTTTTGAACAATAACAATATTTGTTGTTATTCTGTTGCTAAGAGATGAGCGCGTTTTCTGATAACGAAGTGCTGTCTGGCAAACATTTAACCTGGAATCCCTTTTTAATGAGCAACATTAAATATACATTGTGCGCATTACATACCAGAAAAACTCAATGGCAATAAACAATGAACATTACCATCGTCTTATTAATGAATAATTATTTGACTGCTTGAGCAATAGTCCTGGAGAAAATTGGCTGAGTTTGTTTTTGTATCTATATGAAGGAGGTGCGCTGTAATTGACTTCTGCCTCCTTGGAGATATAAATGACTGCTGAAGCTGCAGGAACATCATCTGCTGTTTTAGTTGGTGGAAGCATTTTATGACCGCAGACTTTGCAGAGTGGGAGCTTTGTTCAATGTTTTGCCTGTTCACCCTTAGCATGAAATAGTTCGAACCTGTGTTTCACATAGGTTAAAACTAAATTGACTCATCTTCATCATCAGCTAAATACATAAATTCACAGACCTTACATGAACAAGGTGATTTATTACATTTAATAAGCAGCAGTCTCTGAGGATATGGATTATGTCATTATAATGCTTTTGCAATCTGACTTTTCCATTTATGTTTAAATCTTCTGGCACACATACAGCAGTCACTAGGTTGTTATCTTTGTGTGGGAGGAATATTGCAACTCTTTTTAATAAAAATCATAGTTTACATCTTTCCTACAACAAGTCTTAGACTGATCCTCCAAAACCAACCAGCTAGTTCTTTCTCCTTTGAATGTTTAATTTGTAATAATAATAAAAAAGTCAACATTTTGTGTTGTGTTTGCTTCTGTTTACAGATCTAACAAACTCATCCAGTCACATAAGTTCATTAACACAACAACAGGTGAGACCATGAGAGTATTCCCGTTGAAAAAGCCGTGATGAATTAAAAGTGGATAATGATGTAAAAGATCATGAGCGGGTTGAAAGTAGTTAAAGTTTGGTGAGTCAACTTTACAGGGAATGATGAGTGAAACGGGATGAAGTGAGACGCTTGTGGATGGGAAGGAGATCTGCACACAGGCATTCAATCACACAGTGAATATGAAACTCTCAACTCATTCTTTAATTTGACTAAGATGGATGTGTTCTCCCTCTGTTTCTCTTTTTCTCACATTATGCAATCCAAGTGGCGGCAGAAAATTGGGCAGATGTATTATCTTCCTATGTCTTGTCTCTACTGTCCTAATCTTTGCATTTGGAGGTAGATCTCAAGGTGTCACATCACTAAGGGCAGCTAAAGGCTCGTTTTAGATGTGACTTAAGCTTTAAAAATGAAACCTAGACCAGTGAACCGGCTGAAGGTCACTGTAAAAAAAAAAAAGTCAACCAAACCAGCCGTCTCATTTGGACAGCAGGAAGTGACTGATTTAAACCCTGGTTCAACCATTGTCATGAAAATGGAGTCCTTATTATCAGTGCTTTGAAGGTAGAGCTTCATGTCAAACCTGTTTCTTGCAGTAATGAAAGAGCTCTTCCTGTCAGTGATTCAGAAGCAACATAAATCTGTCTGTAGATGCAGAGGGGTTGCAGTGATGGGAGACATAAAGACACTAATAATGAGAAGTCTGGGACATGTGAACAACTCTGTAAGCTCATTATGATGGTTGAGACTTAAGACTCGTGTTTTCAAAAACTTAGATTCCTATCTGTTTTTCTTAAAGACATATCTTGATTAAAAATGTCCAGGCATATCATAAGATAGTCTTTCATTCATTGTTCATTCAGACTGTAAATGTTGTTCATTAAACTGAAGGAACATGCCTTTTTTTTTTTTTCAACCTTTATGCGTCCATGGTTCCAGCCAGCTTTATTTGCAGGTTTCCTGTCAGTGTTTGTCTGCTTCATTATATCTCCACCAGGCTTCATCTCTCGCTCTGTGTTTTATTGAGTATGCGCTGTTTGTTTCCTTTTCATGGAGCATGTAATTAGCTGTGCATATATGTGGATTTGAATAGACGGACACTCCCCTAATTGTGGGCTTAGTGTATGATCTCTGTTCATCTCCCCTTTTTATATTTCTCTGTAATGATCTGTTGTTTTTTTCCCCCTTTTCGTTCCTTTTTTCCTTTTTTGTTTTTTTTTTTTTTTCGGGGTTGATGTTTGTTGTGTAGGCTGTGCAGACATGCACAGAACTGTGTGTGATACGCACACAATTAAGCCAGCCACTTTTTTTTTTTTTGCTGAAGAACAAAACTAAAACTGAAACAAATCAAATAGTAGTTGAATTTAAACAGTGCAAGTTTAAGGGTCCATTAGTGCTCAAATAGCTGCTCATTCTGTTTGTTTCTCTTAAAAAGCATTTTGTATCAGGGGTCTAATTTATAGCTAAAAAATATAATAAAGCTCAGCCATGAGCGCCTGGCTGATACAAACACACCGTGGGACCTTGGTTCGCACAAACCTCACACTGTATGCAGTAATGCCCATTTCTGTCTGAACTAAATTTACTGCCGGCTTGTAATTAAACTGTAGTCCCAGTTCTTCCCAGGCTGGAGCAGGTGCAGTTGGACGCAGTGGCAAAATTGATTCAGTGAACTTATCCAAAGGGGATTATATAAAAAAAAAAATTATTGTAGGATAAGCACAAAACTTGAAGTTGTGTGTGACATAAGAGGCCATTTTTTAATTACATGGCAAAAAATAAATGAGTAGCTCAGGAATTTTTTTATGTTTTTTTTATGGCACACAGTTATTACTGAAATTAAAAGTAAGATCAAACTATTTTTATGTGGAACATCATGATGTGTATAAAATAACGAAAGTGATTCTGTGAAATGGTTGATTAAAAACTGACTTCACCCGACTCATAACCACAACAGGATTGAGAGAGAAGAAGAGACTCTACAAAGTTGACTGGAGTAAAATTTTATCTGATTTGTTTCAGTTTAGAGTTGCTTTGCAGCAGTTTGCTGCATTCATGACTGAGTCAGCAGTGCTCCACATTTCTGAAGGCTCCTGGTTACTTTCCTCCTACTTGACCTCTTATGTCCACTAAGATGTTATTTTTTCATTCTGACTTACTTCCATCATCAGGGCTTCTGCAGCTTTCAATACGAGAAAATTAGGAGTTGTATATAAAAAACCTTTAAGACAGTAATAACTGCTTTACTTTGTATATCAACTGACTGGTTGATGGATTAAGCAGATTAACTTAAATTTGTCAGCTACGTCTATCAAAGTATACTGTCCCTCCTCAAACTACTGCTATGCACCGCTCTCTCTGACATTTGACAAATTAGCTGTGTGGAAGTATTTCCAGTCTTGAAAAGCATAACCTGTAATGGTGTAGAGACTAACGAAAAACCACTCCAGCATGAAAGGAAACATTCTGTGTCACAGTCACTTGTAACGTTAATCTAATAATACATCCATTTGAATTTTATCAACACAAGGTGGGGAAAAGCAATCGAAACACTTTTTTTAAATTTCTGAAGATTTTCATAGCTTTATTAGCAGCTTATTTTGGTTTAAGCTCACAAACAACTCATCTGCATTTGAAGGTTTTCCCAGATAAAATATCTTACTGTAATAATGGTGCACACTGGAAAGCATTGCTCAAGTGTTTTTTTTGTTGTTTGTTTTGTTTTTTGACAATGTGATGCAATGAGGCCGTGACAAAGCGGCAGCAGGCGATGTGATGTCTTACACGAGATGACTCACTGTCAAACACTGTGTGTGTGTGACACATATACAGCATGCTTCTGCTCATATGCATCCAAATACAGATGGGAAAAATTTTGCAAGGACAGCTTCTTATGTAACACAGCATGTTATGTTTTCGGTTACTCTTGCATATAGAATGAAGATATGCACAGTTAATAAATCAAGGTTAGGAGGATGGAGCACTACATGCTTCCATATCATAGGTCATTTTAAAGGGATCTTTATTTGTCCTGGAGGTTTATTGTAAATCCACTTGTACATTAGTAAAGGTCATGTCGTAAAAATGATTTAGATTCTCTTTATATGTCTATATATGTGTTTCAGGATCTAACTTTACAGTTACAGTATCAAACTTCAAAGTGTTTCATTGAGCTTTTGTGTGATATAAGTCAGTCCACAAATAAGGCGATCTGCTCAAATGAAATTAACACACACAGACTGTTTTAGCCATGATGGATGCAGTGTGGAGAAGAAAACTAACTCAATCACTTTAAACACATGAACTGTTAAGCATGGTGGTAGCAGCATTATGCTTTGGGGATGTTTTTTTTTTAAAACAGATACAGTAAGCTGGTCAAAGTCTATGGATGAAATTAAATGTAGAACAAACCTAAGAAATCCTTTCAGAGGCTACAGACCAATATTGAAGGTTCATCCTGCAGCAAATGACAAACCTGAACATTTAACTGACTTGACTCAAAATCTAAATCTCAAAGTTGCTGTAGAAATGCTCCAAAAGAATCTCAGTGCCACTAAATACTTTTTTCTTCTCCTTCACTATAATGTGCTATTTTGTTTCGATCTGCCAAAAATCTCCATACAAACATCACTTTTTTGGCTGTAGCTTCATGAGAAACAGGAATCCTGTGGAACAACACTGTTTTTGTCAAATCACATTACTGCTTCTACTGTTGCTTCAGTTTTTATGCGAGACTGTCACTGTATTTTTTTTATGTTGGAAAGATGTATCTACAAAGCAGAAAATAGCGCCTCTTCAAACATACATTGTTCTTTATATATGTTTAATAAACTTTTTCATGTGATTACTGGAGCATTATCCAGATGCCAAAATGCATTTTATTTTATGGTTCTTAACTGTGCTCAATTGGCACCTTCAGACTGACCCAACAATCCTAAAACGGCAATAAGAAACAATAAAACCTGCATAGAGCTGTCCACAGGCAGACCTATTGCTAGTACATCACAGATTTTATGTCCCGCAGCAGTTTTGTGACATTCATTAAACCGTTCATTTTAACTGAGCTTGCACTTTAGGTGCAGTACGTGTGCATGTGCCATTTCTATTGGGAATGCATATCAGTCTGCACACTTTGAACACACTGTGCATACTTACCTGCGTGTCTATGTACCTGAATCTGGTGTGCGAGGGAGCGCAGTGAAGTCTAAAAGCAGTAGCTTAAAGGAAATCCATCGGAGCGTTTCTCACGCACACTTTTTGCAGGATTCATTGATTTTTGTTCCCCTTCCTGCTGCTCCACAGCACACACTCAGAAGGCCTACAAAATGTGCTGGCTTGGACTTCTCCTGGTGTCCTAAGATCAGATTTAATTTGATCACATCTGTTGTCCTGTCTCAGTGCAACTTCTGGGATGTATTTTTATTTAATTTTTTCTAAATTTTTATCATTACACTAAACCAATTTTATCAAAATTAACCTAGATTTCTAGCAGGAATGTTTTAAATATTTATCAGCTTTTTGACAAATTAGCTTTTTCTTTGTTTGTTTCTTTAAGTGCACATTTGCATTTATCTTATAAAGGTCAACCTTACTTCAGTTTAGGTATGATTTCACTTGAACAGCTCATCAACGCCTGCATGTATTCTCTGTCAATCTGACTTGTGAATATTGATATGCTACCCTGTCTCTGTCTGTCGTTTTTGGGCATGAATAAATGCATTTTCTAAAAAAAACTAAAACATTCTTTCAATAGAGTGAGAATGGAGGATATGAAGCTCCAACTCTCTACAGTGCATGTTTACTTGAAAATGCAACAAATATATTTCATTCCCCCGTGATAAATAGCTCTTTGTGTTTTCGGTCGAGGATATCTTTTTGCTTCTCAGCTGAATCCTTGAGACATTACTCTTTGAGTTCGATTTTGTTCTGCAGGATTTAGGGCTCCAAAGTGTAACCCTCGCGCTGACTCTGCTCTGTTGTGAGTGGGAATACGCTTTCACGATCAAGTGACCTATAAATGCTGTGCTTTTATGAGTGTTTGTTTCTACATGAGTCTAAAGGCAGAAAGGTTGCTGCTGACTTGTGAAGTTCAGTTGAAGTCGCAGCATTACAGCAGTTCTCACTATTCAACTTAAGGTAGATGCTCTGAATCCCATTATCAATGATTTCCCTCTTTAAATGTGAAATAAAACCTAAAAAAATACATTAAAAACACATTTCTGCACAATTTCGATAATGAATGTAATAATATGAAAGTTTTGCATCACTGTAATTAGTTATGAAATAATTAAAGCTTTGTTAAAAGTATGCCAAATGTATTACAAGCTTAAATTAATGCCTTAATCACAATATGCAACAAAGAATTATATGGAGGAAAGTGATATTTCATGCTGTGTTGATTATAATAATCTGCTTCTGTCTGAAATACTGAATGTTGAACTTTCAAAAGTCACCAAAAAATGTTAATGTTTCTTACATTTCAGACTGATTTAATTAACAAACCAATGCAAATTGTAATAGACTCAAAAGAACACATCTGTGCTGGCAGATTCAGTCAACAGCAGCTTATTAAAAATCAACAAACGTTCCAAGTTACAAATATGCGACGTCAAAATACAAAGACTAAATCGATACATAAAAAACTGTGAAGGATACAGAAGGGATATGAGGCACTCACACAGGATGCAGCACAGACGCACAGAATTAAGCACAGGTGGGACTAATCAGGCCAACATGCTTGGAAACCAGTGAGGCAAAGAAAGAAAGTCAAACTTAAAACCAGCTAGCTGAGTAATTGGTCAACTGGGACGCTGCTGACCAATGCCCACTGCAACTCAGCAAAACGTTCATAAAATGCTGATTTGATTTGATAAAGACAGTTGGCCTTTTAAAAATGGTAGAGCATAAATGGTTGAGAGTGTGAAATGATCAGGAGATCGCACTTCTCAGCCTCCCTCACCTTCACTGCCGGGTGTTCGAAGGGAGGCTCTGACTTACTGTCAACCTTCACATCCAGAAGAAGTAATGAGCTTTTCTCTCAGGCCCCTTGGAACAACGAACCAGATCTTCACCCAGCTGGGACTGCTGAGAGGGAAGTCCCACCTTATTATACTAAAAGATCTGTCTGTCTACCAACGGTGTCTGCGCCAAGCATTGATTACTCTAGGTAAGCAGTTTAAAAACCTCAACCATTTACCTTTTGGGATTCAGTTATTTATTCAGTGGATGCAAACTCTAAAGGTTCAGTTTAACATCCTCTCAAAAGCTACTGAAAATATGAGTTAACTAATAATTAATTATTAATAATCTTCTCAGAGTTCAGTATCTACAGGCCAAATTCTGAAAAATGTATTATTTAGGACATTTAAGCGTATAGTAAATCTCATAAAATAAAGTTAGTTTCAAGTTTAACGTGGTGTTCAGAGTTGGAAAGGTAAATATGAAATTATATTTTCTTTAACATGCGTGCTGCTTAATATTTACTAAACTTTTACAACACAAAGCATCTCTGCTTTAGGTGGTTCTGTTCTCGGTCTATGCCCCTCCAGGGTCCGAATGCATCAAAAGAAATGTGCAGGTCTGAGTGGCAGAAATCCCATCTCTGTTTATATTTCCCAGCCTTTGACCTGTCACTGTTCCTTTATTTTATAAATGTCATCATGCGTGATGCACACTCATCACTAAGTGTTTGACTTCTCGTCTGTTTCCATTAAATTGACGCCCTTACTCACTGTTGGCAGAGCTTCTGTATGCGTTCTGTTGGTCATGCATATTATGCAGAGTGACTCAAGCTCATGTATGAGGACGGATGTTTGAGTCTACTTCTCTCTGTGCTCCATTTTAAAGGTTTACTTTTTAAAGAAGTCTGGTAATTCTTTATTTATTTGGAAGAAGAAGAAGAAGAAGAAGAAGAAGAAGAAGAAGAAGAAAAAACTTCAGGCGGAATGACATTCTAATACTCATTTAAACTGGATTAGTGTTTTCCTGAGTCTGATGAGAAGGGATGCCGCGAGAAGCATCTTCAGTTTTAATCCGAAAGGAATCCGCTGCAGAGGTGTTATACAGTATATGTATGTTATATTTTTCTTTTTCTTTCAAAATCCAGAGGAGTAATTGTGACAGGAAATACCAACTCAATGCACATGAAGCAGAACATCACATTCTGTGATTTTCCCACTGAGCAATAAGTGGCAAACCAGATGAGATTATCTGGAGACAGCTCTACGGCTGAATTGATCGACTGAGCTCAGGAGATTATACACAATATTGGATTATTAAGACAAAACTATTACAGTGCTTTCGGAAACACCAACCATGGTCATGTTCTCACTAATATGGCAAAGGTTTTACAAATCACAAACTGTCTTAAAGGCACTGTAATAAATTAAGAAACCAGGATGGACCAGGTTTTAATTTTGCTCTTTTTATGCGCGTCTCAAACAGTCACAGTATTCTCTAAAATCCTGCCGATCATCTTCTCTCTTCTCTACCTTAAAGTGCTTCTTGTCAAATATTTCTGATTGGTAAAGGCTTTGGTAATACGTTAGGAACGTAAGAACTAATTCCTTTCTTAACATCCAAATCAGCATCTCAAACACCGAAATATGGCAACTCTAAACACTAAGCCTCATATCTGGGGCTCAATGTACCAAGAAAACATTAAGAGCTGAAAGCAATTAGAAATCACTTCTGGAGATAAATTTCACCAAGCTGAAAAATACTACTTTGAGTTGGCCTTGCACATAAATTCACGATTAAAATACATTCTTGCTGGAATATGACAAAATGTAAAAATATTAGACATTTGATAACTTTCTCTTTATTAAACTGACCTAATCAGATTTTTGTCCTCCATAGTTAATATTTTATGCAAGGTGTTTCTTTCCCAATCTTTATAAGCTTAAAAACAACAAGATTAAATGACCAGTTAAAATGATTTGGCAAAAGAAACTAAAAAAAAAAATAAAAAAAAAATAAAAATAGACATTTTATTCCATTTTACAATTTTTGCCTCATTTAAGATCATGAAATAATTCTCACTGTGGTGCTGAATAAGACAACACTTACAGACCCAAAACGGCCTTAACAGAGAGTCACCTCAGAGTGGTTTGTGTGTATCTGTGTGTATCTGTGTGTGTGTTTCCTTTTTCCAGGTTTTGCTGAGGGGGAATGTGGTCGCTGTGAAGAATCTCATTTGTTTTCCTTATCTTGGTTTGCCTTCCAGCTCTGAGTCCTCTTTGAGGAAAGTCATTACTGAAGCAGTGTTTTTACTCAAACACAACCTTGATGTCTTACTCCCCAAAATAATCAAAACGTCTTTTTTCTCTTTCTTTCTTTCTTTCTTTCTTTCTTTTTTTTTACTTTTTACCTAAATATACCATGTGAAGTCTAGATTTTTTATGCTGCTAATATTCAGAAAAAGTCATGTTTAGCAACATTATTTTTAGTATTGTTTACATGTGTACAAAACTCAAAACAAACCAGGGTTGATCGGCGTTGCCAGTTTGTTTTTCATAGTAACTACTTCACATCTACTTTCTGTGGATCTGAACAGAATTCAGATTCTGAACCTCTTTAAACTGATCTTGGTTTTATTTCCCGAGCTGATTGCCACGTTCATAAAAACATGGTTTTATTCACCCTTAAAATGTGAAATTCACCTTTTCTACTGTATAAGCATAATGAATGGATGTGATACAGTGACTCTGAGAACTTAAACGATCTGCTTTGCATGTGTCTTAGAGGCAGCTGAGGAACTTTGTAGAATGATGTAAACAGAAATTGGTTTAGATGTTGCAACAGAGAGCAAAGAGGGAAAAATGATTAGAGCGCAGCTGAGGAAATGCTGTTATGCATCCCGGTTAGTTTAAATTGCTTTCATTTCATTTTACTGGGCTCACACAGCTTAGGAAAGCAGTCAGGCTCTGCAGCCGAGTGCAAATATTAGATCCTATAGCTTGATGCGGTGATTTAGGTCTGAAATGTGAGGATGTTTTGCCCACGCAGCCTTCCTGAGTCACTGCACACACAATTAGGGGTGTTCCCAATGTGCCAGCAACATGCAACCACAAATAGCGATCACTAAATTATTTGCGCATGCGTGACTCCATTAGGACCTTATTAAAAATCCTCTGTTTATAATTCCTGTCTTAACCTCTGTTACACCATCAGCATGTTTGCAAATACTCTGTGAGCTGGGAGCAATTAGCATTTTGAGTACGCGTCCTAATGCAGATTTGCCTCTGGATGGAAGTCGAGAGGTGCTGTATGTGTGTTTGTCATAATAAGGGGACCACCAGGACAACAGCCACGTTACCGCGGAGCTAAAAAGATGGAGGTGGCAACAGGATGATCCATTACAGCTGTTATCGCTATGGTTTACCACGAGGGATTAATTACAGCACTCCGCTTGTTCGTAGTATTTTCTCTAAACCGATGCTTGTGTCCATGTTGGCCTTCGAACAAATAATCTCAGTTTTTAGTCAGATGGACTAGAGCTTAAATGTTTAACATGTTTCTATTTCTACTGTTCTTAAGCATAATAAAGGTCAAGGGGATTATTTTAAATACTTTTTATGGTTTGTCTCAAAAATTAGTTAGAGCTGTGAAAAAGTTTTCACCGTCTTAGAGATATTTCTTATTTCTTATTACACTTAAATACTTTTGATCATTCCAAAAAAAATGATGCCAGCAAAGATAACCTGACATAATGCAGCTCTTTAAATAAAAACTACACCGTTGCATAACCCAAATGGGCACAACCTGAACAGGTCGTCTGTCCATCGTTAAGGTTTTTTTTTATTATTTTTACCAGAAAATGTGTTTATCTCATCATTTAATGGGGGACTAATTACATTTCCACATAGGACCAAGTTTGTATGGATAGAATTTTTCTACTTAGCAGATTTTTTATCTAATATTTTGAGGATTTGAAATATTTAAGTATGCTTAAAAAAAAATCAATGAAAGAAGAACTCTGTAAGGTAGCAAATACGTTGTGCAGCTTGACTTTACTTCTGCATGTAGCATTCATAATTCCCCTTCCTGCAAAGACGGAATATTATTAAAAAAAAGGCATTGCATATTTGCACATCCCAAAACAAAATCCCAGACACACATGTCAACATGTACACAGAGTCTCCACAGACTTTCCATTGCTGCTCTTGTCACAGTTTATGTTTCAGCGGCAACTGTGAAGGACAAAAGACGTATCGCGCTGTCCTGTCAGTCCCATTATCCTGGTCGGCTTGCTGGGTGACGGCTTTTATATTTCTAGAACATTGCTCTGACTGGATGTAGGCGTCACTTTCCACTCAATAAATGTTAAGACTTTGATAGGTATGAAATAGAAAACTGTTGCTGAAATTGCCCTTTAGTTCACAGACATCTCAGCTCACATATGAAGACAAGTATTACCACATGCATGCCCGACATGCAGGGAAACGCATAAAATCTTGCAATTTTTGTCCTTAAGGTAGCTGCATATCTGAAAGCTTTGTCTCCTGTGTGTCAGTTTGAAGAATAGATCTCGAAATCATTTTCTTTAAAGGAAATAATTTTCTGAACAAAATTTGTTCGAAATAAAAAAAACAGTATTAGAAATGTGTCCCAGGTATATTAATGTTGCATCTAATTCAGTCATAACTGTTCCATAAATGGTGTGTTTTGTTCTTTAATCTCATGTTTCAGCTACAATTTTCACATTTTTTTCATGAGTAGTGTCAGTCTCTGTTTCAGGCCTTTTATATTATTCAATACTCATTTTAATACAAAAGAGAGGAAAAAACAGACAATTATATTCACACACTCTCTCTGACACATTAATTTTACAAAGTGCATGTGCTCACACCAAGTACAGAGGTCACAGAAAATTATTAACAGAGCATTTTAGATTATATATATATTTCTTATCTCTTTCTGGTGAGTTTTAGAGATGTGCAAAATTAGGAAAATCTGTATGATCACCAAGTGTGCAGCATACTGGGAGACACATCCAGGAAAATAATGCTATGACACTCTTTGCGACATTAGAAGAGTGAATCGTATTTTTTGACAGATTAACACTGATGTCCATAATCTTGCATATTTTAGAAATGACTAATCATTGAAATTTGTTAAGTGCTGCTTGAACAAAGCATTTCCAACATCAAGCACATAAATGATTAGCAAACAATTTACCACAGTGGGACAAAGTGGAATAAAGGAAAACAAAATGGGATTCCTTTGTGTCTAATTTGTCAGGTTAGTACTGGAATATAAGTGAACTGAAATATAAAATGAACATATGTCTAATTTTTAAAAAAATATATTATGTGTATCTTTTGGTTTTAAGTTTTCCTCTATTTTTACACGTGGTTAAATATACAGAAATAGCATGCTGACTTTGAAAGATATGTTTGTTTCATGTTTTATTACCTGCACACTGGATCTCACAGCTGTAATAAATCGCTGGATTCCACAAAATATTTTATTGCTTTTCCTGCTTTATACCAGTCATCACTGTCCCATTTATGTTCACTGAGTTAATTAAAAAGTTCTGGATAATTAGTCCATAAAGAATGATAATTATCCATACATGGATTTCTTTTCTTCATAATTGAAGCAATGTGCATTGTAATTTGTCGCTCATAAGAATGACCAATTCTGCTGCATTTTAAGGTGTCTTAAAAGTGAAAACTGATCCATGAAATACATTGGAATGTGCATAGTAAATTTTAAAATGTACATTTTCACTACTAAATCCTCTACGGTCTGTGTCTCTAATGGTTGTAAACTTCTGCTTTTGTTATTTTCTTAGTCTTGTTATTTCCCCCATTCCAGTTTATTTTTAGTTGGTTCAGTTCTTGAGTTTTGGATTTGTCTTGCACTTAGTATATTTTCCCAATCTCCCCTTTTTTACTTGTTCAGTCTTGTTCTGTTCAGTTTAAAGGATTCCTAATGGCTGTCATTCAGCTTCTTGACACTTTTCCATAAAGGCCATGTTTGTGTAATGTGTGAAACAATTGTTCCACCTGGGCTGTGGTTCTCTGATGAACGTCAGTTACCAAAATCCTCTTGGTTGCTTTTTTTGGTTAATGTTCTCCTTTTCCTCTTTACTAATAAGGGCATAGGAGTTTATTTAGGGGTATTTAGGTACTTAGATTAAAACGCAGGCACACATTTCAATTACACATTCCAGTTATGCACAGATTTATATTAGTCAATCTCTTAAAATGCTCACAAAATACAATAAAGTTTCCTGATTGTGACAATTTTTTTGAAAGAAAGTTATAAAGTAGGGGATACTTTTTTTTTAAAATACTTTGAGGATGCAAGACAAAATGAAATATTCAAGTCGAGACACTGACAAGCTCTGAAAACACTAAGTGACTGCTCACATGGATAAATGCCGAATCCAACAAACATTTTAATCTCACGACAAGATTAATTATAAACTAAAATGCTGCCTGTCGCCTCGTCCCTTAACATTGAAGCCAGTTGCCACATTTGGAGCCTTCCCTCTGTGCTTCTGGGTCGGCTTCCATCATCTGTCTACCAAAATCTAATCTGGTTAAAATGCAAACTGAAGGCATTGCCTTTGTTTACTTCTTCTTCTTTTTTTTTTTTACCACTGTCAAGGGGGAACTAATGGGCGAATCAGTTTCAGATCTCTGGTGACGACTGCAGAGATGCAGGAAAGAGCGAGAGAGAGGGAGCGAGCGCTGGGACACATGATTTGGCAGATAAAAAGAGAAGATGATATTGCCACAGTGCTGGGGGTATTAGAGGAAGTCATTACTGTCCATCATCATGAAGACATGTTTAAGAGGAGATGAATGGCCTCATTGTTGGTCCTTTTGGAAAGGAAGCTATTGGGGTCTCGCGTTTCCGCTCATATTTGATGTATGAGGATGGTTGCATCAGTGAGTGAGCTTAGTGGTGATGGACTAGTTAAATATGTCCGGCTTTAAGCGTTTTTGAATATTTGAGTCTTTCTTTTAAAGATTTTAAAATTGGGGGAATTTTGTTTGTATTTTATCCTCCAATTGGTAGCATTTAATCCTGTTCTTTAATCTATCTTCTCCATTTATGCAGCTAGTCTCGCCTTTCTCTCCTGGTTTATCTGCTCTTCTGAGAGGTGAATGAGAGATTTCATAGTTCAGCAGAATAACCAAGCTGATGAGAGAATAATTATTTGTTCATTTGCTGCATTGGGCCTTGAGTTTGACTTTGCCTTAACTTTTTTTGTTTACTGTGAAATAATCAACATTGATGTTGGTGTATTTCTTGTGAAGTTAATGGGAAAACACCGATCAATAACTTACAAAGACTTAAGTAAATCACACTGTCAGTTTGTAAATTGTTAAAAATGACTCACTGAAGTAAGTTTTAAGTTGTTAGAGGAGTCACAATATAACTTTTGAATGTGTGTGTGGCAGAGCTTTGTCACAAGTTATGAACTTAGCATTAGCTAAGGTTTACAAGTTGAACTAAAGCTAATGTAAAAAGCTCTCAGAATGGCTAGTGGCACAATAATTGGCACTCCCAAAAGAAGTTGCTTAAATTATCTGGTGCAAATTGTCACAATCATTGTCACAGTGCTGTTTTTGCCTTTGTTTCCTGACATATTTGCTAATATGACATTATATAAGTAAGTTGCTCAAGTCAAACATCAGATTAACAAGTCATTGACAACATAGACGGAACTGAAATGCATCATTGTCTGGGTGAGAACAGAGGATGGTTTGACACGATCAGTGACTCAAAACTTCCAGTGACTATCACACTGTTTGGAAGTGAAGCGCATGTGTAAACAGAAAAGTCCTCACACATTAGACTGGAGCGCTCAGACAATGACCCAAGGTCTTCGAACCCCAGAAAGAGCAGAATATGGAGCAGTTTCACTGGTGAACAGGGACTTCAAATGTCTGGAAACTCGAGTTTTCAGGCGGCGTTTGACTGACGGATGAGCTAACATAAACATGTCACTTTGATACCAATCACCTTTGGGTTTCTCCCCTCAACATCCCCTCTTCTGTCCTCCTACATACAACATGCAGCTGAAAATAAGTTTGCTCTCCTTCAGTATTTTGTCACTTGTAAGCTGTTACGCCTCAGCAAAAAAAACTAATACTATGTTCACATTTTGTTGCAAAATCCATGAAGATAATTTGAATGAAATAGGAGTTTCATGCTGGTATTGAGGTCGACACGTTTTCTGCTCCAGTTCTGACGTCCATCCTTACCTTGTCAGGTTTTAGCACTTCCAGCTTGTTTTATACAAGTTAATCTCACCGTAGCTGTGTAAAAAAAAAATGCAGCAGTGAATAAAAGCAGCTGAAAGTTCATGGTCTTACTTTGAAGATTTCTATCCTTTTTCCCCTCAAATATTTTCTTTTCTTTTAAACAGCTTGATTTATTCAGAAGGGGGAAAAAAATCATATCTCCACAGAAACAGTTTATATTAATACTTGTTTAGGGGTATAAATTGCTCTTGCAGTGTTTTTGTCAAGTATGGATGTTTTTTTTTTTTCTTTAAAGTTGACCTTTATAGAATAGGAGCTGCACCAGCATTGCAGCTGGACAATTTAGTCTTAAATTTGTAATTTGACTTTGGAGCAAAAACATTTGAGAATCCTTGCAGCTGTGGATAAAGTACTGTTCAATCAGCAAACTGGATGATTGCATATGATGGTTAAGTGAAACCAAATCATATGCATAACTGCAGTTTTAGACGCTTCCAACTAGTGCTTTAGTTGCACCTTTAAATAAACTCAAAGATGAAATACTTTAACTCTGAACAGGTTTATAGCAGCACTCTGTACTGGTTTATGTTGAGCTCTAACTAGTCAACATGTGTTTTCTTTTACAGACCAAATGTAAATTCAGGATTTTTTTTTTTTTATGAACAGTTATACTGTGTATTTCTTCACAGTTTATACAACGTCCTAAAAATAAACGTCCTAAAATAATATGTGAATAAAGTTGTTCTTCTCCCATGAGTATTGCCTACAGGTTGATGAATTAGATCAGGGGTTTCAGCTTTGCACCTGTTTGAATCATATAGGTCTGCATTACAGGTGTGCATGTGTTCTATCATTAGAAATGTTTTCTAGATGAGGAGCGAGGCTCAGTCCTAACAAAGCAACATGTACAGCACAGTGCACATTTCAATGGCTGATGGGAGTTTCTGTGGGAAAGTCGATGCATTTATATCTAGCATATTAATCATTACCCTACCTCAGTAAATAACTTTTTTTTTCCTTTTTTTGCAATGTGTATTTTTATTATCTGGATTGTTGTGCTATTATTGTTCAGCTGCAGTTTCCATCCCCAACCCTGAAGGACAGAGTAGTTACAAAAATGGATGGCTGGCTGGAAGAATGCTTTGGTAAAACCAAGGGGAGTGCTGGGTGGTGTAACTGATAAGATTTAAAGTTGGGTTCAGACCGAGGTCATGTTTTTTTAGTATTGTGTTACTCTGTCCTCCATTAATGGAAGTTGAAGCACTCCTCTCACAGGGATTCGTGTCTGAATGTGTGTGTGTGTGTGTGTTTGCATGCTATCTGCCTGGTGGACAGAGTTTTGGAGCAAGCTGATGTGACGGGACAATAAATGCTCCGGAGGCTTGATTGCAGATGACTTGGATAGCTTGCAGAGTGCGGGAACAGATGAGAAGAACAAAGTCTGGTGGAAAAAAAACTCGTCAGAGAGTGGTGTTGTACCATGAACATTTCCCAGAGGACTGAGCTGGCTACAAAAGAGGAAAACTAAACCCACTTACCATTTTGAAGAGTAAATGTGTTCTAAAATAACACAAAATGTCACTCTAATTAAAAAAAAAAAACACTCAGAAACTGCTACAGCATATTTCTCTTAGCTTGGAAAGCTTAAAAAAAAACACATATTATGCTCTCATCTATAGCTGTAATATTACAAATTAATGCACCAGCACCACACAAAGAACAATGTGGAGCTGGCACTGTCGTGTTACTGACCAGTTTCTAGATGGTACATGCCTGAAAGTGTCTGAGTCTCAGTTTGCAGGGTCAAGAAAGTGACAGTGAACTTCTTGTCAAAACGAATTAAAACCCAAATAGCCGTTTCATGGTTGTCATGATAGTCAGAATAAATGACATGTCCTTCTGGTTTGTCCTGTTATGTATCAGCCTCTATTGCGTCAGTTTTGTGATTTGAAATGCGGTTAAGGAAATAAATAAATAGTACCTAATGTGAAACACTGAGTCAGTCAAGAGCGAATCAAGATGCAATTTGATTATTATTTTATTAATAAATTAAGCAAAGAATATGAGCAATGACTCCCCTGGCTAGTCCAGGGAAGTGAAGAAAAGATGAAAGTACATCACTTTTAATATCCACCAGCCCTCTTACAAAGAGGGGAGGAAAAGGGAGTATCTCACCAGTTTCTGTTTTCTTCACAACTCTGGTATTTACACCTGCAGACTGTGACGATTCAAACCCAGTTCAGAAATCCCTTTTATTACGTGCTTCCAGCGAGCTGCCTCCAGCATGACGGGTGCTTCGTAGATAAAATTGATTGATTGCTTGACTGATCTGAAATAAAACAATTACTGGATGTCATAACAAATGTCTTCAAGAATTTGTTTTGACAAATCCATACATTCATTTGCATTCATTCTACAAGAACAAACACAGATACGACCAATTTGACTTTTGTAGATACGCTGATCTTGATTCATTGTTTTTTTTCTGTTCACACAGGAACCTTGGGAAGTCTGGGCTCAGAGTGTCGTGCTTGGGACTAGGTGAGTCCGCTGTGCATACGTTTTTACACACCCTGCATCCATGTCTTGTTACTCGCTGATCAGTCACTTTCATAGCAGCTATGCAACAACGTAAATTCAAAGTCATCGACTTCTTATGTTTTGAATCCAGTTTGTTTGGTCCAAATCTGCACGAGAGCATTGGAGGCTCTGCAGGTTGACGTTAACGTCGGTGACGCATTTGCCTCGTTACAGTTTCTGTTGAAAATTTTCCCCAGCTCAGCGTCAATATTTAGCATTACTGTGGGAAGAAGACAACGAACACACACACAAATAGTCCCCTGAGTAGCATTCCTATTTCTGCTACCAGGAAGAGATTTCAAAAACAACAGCTGAGGGAAATGTGGCTACAGGAAAACAAAAAACAAAACAAAGAACAAATATCTTCGTTCTTTTACTGAGACATTTCTCTGGTATGATGCCGAAACTGAGATGGGGAAATAAAATGCAGCTGGCGTCACAGAACATTTATCTAGTGATTTTATGAGCAGTGAAAGAGAAAAGATCGTTTTAAGTCCGAGTTCTGTGTTCAGTCCATTGTGGCCTTGAAACATTTATTAAACTCACTGGACCTACACCTAGCGGCCTAATCTTTGTGGCTGTCATGCACCTGATAACTGTTTGTTTCAATAATGGAAAACGTTTTTCTCTAAATACTCCCTCATCCCTGTCTAAAATGTTGTTGTCAGTAATGATCAGTAAGGGAATCCAAACAGCTGCTGCAAAATATGCTGACAACAATGCACTTATCATCAAGCTGCCATCTCTTTTCTCAGAAGCTCATGATGATTCCACGAATCCTCAGATTTATAAGTTTAACATAGATTACTGTAAGTCTTTAAACTATGAAAGCAAACAGCACATTAGTTTGTCTTGTGCTTACGGTGGAAAAAAAAAACAGTGGAGATTTTGTTTTATTCAGGATTGAACAAAAACAATAAGCTAAATAAGTTTTGCCAAATGTGTTCCGATATTATCTGAGCCAAACTCAAAATAGTGAGCTGTTAAAAACTCAATCCTTTATCGTGAGCCACCCCAGTTCAAAAAGTGAAAAAATGTGGAAAAAATGCATCACAACAATGTGGATATGGAAGTCGCGGTAAGTCTGTGGCTTTTTGTCTGACTCAAAAAAGTGTGATGAAACACTCAAGACGTACAGGAAATGGCGGGAAGCAAACGGTGACTCTTCCTTCTACCCTATCAGGTACTGACGATCTTCCAACGTTGCGTCTTCAACCCACCTCAGCATAGTTGGAACCCCATCGAAGTAATTGCTCTAACAAAGCGTCTGGTGCCACGTAGCCGTTGCTATTGGAAAACCCTTATGGCTGAGTAGTGTCGAGCCGAGCCGCATCGAACAGGTGCTGCTGGGAAAGGGCAATTAGGTCGCCTCCAAAGAGGCTCTCTGTTCGGCATGTTTTTTTTGAGAGTATAATGTTGAGCACCCCGGGCGGTTTGTGGTAGTCTGAGAGGTCTGGTTGGTGCTGCTCAGTGTAGAAAAGGTCAACCTGATGCCTGCAGGCTGCCACATGCTGTGGCCTGGCCAGACATGATGCTGGCAGGGGAGATGAAGCTACAGGGCAGAGTATGATGCTAAACAGTGTTTGATTGTGTCTAACGAAGGAGACATGCCGAGATGGACGAGGACTATTTGTCTACTATGTGTGTCGTGAGTGCAGAGTTTCTCACGATCAAGATGTTGTTTCTTTGCCGCCAAGGCCAAAGCGTTTTTTGTTGCTGGTTTTGCCACTGAATTTGTTCCTGGATATTTCGATATCGTTTTGTTTTGTCGCTGAGAGAGAGGCATCTTACTGAAAAGTAATGTTAAAGTGCAGTGTGTGACCTGACTGGACTGACTTACTCTGACGTAGAAAATTCACATTGAAAGTATAATATATTTATTGTCCAAATGTCAGCATTATGATGAATGGTATTATTCCTGCACCACATGATCTCTTTGAACCAATTAGACATCCTGGTAGAAGTATCATCACCGCAGGTTTTGTAGTGTCAAACCTAAATGCATAAACCACTTGATAATTATCTGAGTCGTTTTTTTGCTCATTGTTTGCCTTTTTTTTTGTTTTAGCTTTAAAGCACATTTTTATGCTCTCTTTCCTTTCTGTTGAAATTCTTACTGTTAAAATATAGTGCTGTACTAAAGCATTCACATCTCTTGAGGTTGTTCACATTTCAGTGTTTGGCAGGTTTCAGCCACAACCTCCAATGTAAATTATTTGGTTTGTCAGTTTTTAGGTAAATGGCCTGGTACGTCTGCAGTCATGCCATCCTCATTTCATATTTAGGTTAATTAATACCCTGGGAGACGTTCAAAATATTGTTTCATGACCTAACTCTGGTTTAAACTGTTCCACCAGTTTACAATTGGCAAAAAGGTCGAGTACAAAGACAAAACACACTTAAGAAATCTTCTACTTTGTTTAGACGCTCTTCTTTTTTTGTGACCCGTCACATAAAATCCCAATAAGTTGCACTTAAGTTTTGGTTTGTAAACATGACGAAATGTGAAAACGTTTCAGGGATATGAATAATCTTGCAACATATTATATAACAGGAGTAATCACAGCATTGACACTGAGAATATGTCGCCGAAACATTTCACTTAATGGAAAAATTCACTCTTAGGCACTCTCGTCAAGTAATGAGCCACACATTCAGCGGTGCTAAGTCATGACTCAGCAATCTGTTTCTTATTCTCACTGGTTGTGTGAATGACAACGAGAGGATGTAACTGTCGACTGGGTTGCACATGTCTTTTTTTTTAGGAACTAGACCACAGCTGCAGGATGATGCTTTGAACGATACACTCAGCAGCTTCATTTACATAAGACCTCTTTTGCCCAGAAAATCTCCTTTCATTGCTGCTCAGAATTCCCTGCAGCTACTTTCCTCTATTGCTACTTTCAGCAGCACGGCTGAATGCAGCCATTAATCCAAATATTCTGATTCGTTGCAACACAGTTAGAACAGTAACAGGAGAAATCGGCATTAATATCGGGTGGTTGGGGATGGTTGGTAAAACCTGCGTGCAGAAAGGGCTCAGAGTAAAAAAATATTCTTAAAGATGACAAGAAAATCATAGCAACACTTCTGTAAATCAAACAAGACAAAAGAAGCTGAAAGAGAAACTGCAACAGATGAGATAAATCAATAAAATATCTTTATACATTTCAATGCATCCATCCGTTTGATAATATAGAGCCGTGTATTATCAGTGTGCTCATAAATTTTTTAAGGCTGCAGCCTCATCACACTGCAAGTACCTTCCAACTAAACCTGACTCCAATCAAAACGATCTCACCAGAGAGCAACCCCTAAACCAACAAAATCTGTCCCTGCAGCAAGAAAAAGAAGGAAAAAAGTCCTGTTATAATTCACAAACAGCTGCAGATGCATTTATGAAAAATAGAAACCAACGTTAGGCTTCACAGATTTGGTGTGATTGACTGGCAGCGATCATTACAGAGTGTTTTGGATCCCTTGTGCTTGAATCCTTCTTACTGAACGTGCCAGGAAAATAAAGAAACTTATTGGCAAGTATGAAGAGTTTTGAAGGTAGAAGATCACCTTCACATAGAAGACGTTCCTTGTTTTCCACAATCCAACTATATTCTAACTGCAGAGGGAAATTCATTCAGTATGAATGAGCCAAACCTCGTATGAGTTTAACAAGAAACGTTGCCAAAATGCTCCTTAACGGCCTTAAAAATGTAAAACTTTTATGATTCATCCAAGATAATGCAAGATCCTAAATGTTGTTGTTTTTTTCAACTGTAGAAGGTGAACAAAAATCTCCAATATTTATAGAGATTTTGCTTTGTTAAATTCATTACTCTATGCAATGGGCTACACATTCTAGACATTGCATTTGCAGTGAACAATAATTCCCCATGCAAAGTCATTATGGCAGGGGTG
>NW_006800308.1:18894-68450 GCF_000485575.1 Poecilia formosa | reverse complement strand
TAAAAAATCCTTTCTGAGTATGATCGCATGGTCTCTGAACTAATTGCGTCTTTCTGACCGGGAGCTGACAGCGTGTTGAAGAGTTATGGACCGCACGCTTTGGACCGTCTGGTTAGGAAGCGCATTACAAACCTTTGGTTGAAATGTAGTTTGTAGTCAATTCGTGCTCAAAACCTATTTTAAGTCAATCATCGGCCTATAAAATGCTGGGGGGCCACATGTGGCCGGCGGGCCTTGACTTTGACACATGTGCATTACGCCATAGAACTGCCAATTGGTAATTGAAGTAAAGTAGCTTTGATTTCAAAGAAGTCTACATTGAAGTCGATTGGCAAATGAACCATCACAAAAGAGGAAGGCTCTTGTTGTCTCACTGCACCCCAAGAGATGCATAACCTACAAAAACTGTTTCTGTCTGGTTTTGAACCAGAGACCTTTTGCATGTAAAGCAAACATGATAACCACTACACTACAGGAACTGAACTTCTCTGTTTTGTTTCAGTTTGAGGTTCCAAAGTTGATGATGTGAGATGCAATGCATGAAAATTTCAACTGAGGTTTGCACTAAGATGCCTGGATTCTGAGTACAGACCATGACACCACAGAGCCCTTGTTGATCTTTAGTAAACACATGTGATGAAGAGAACATGCAAAATCTGTTTCTGTCTGGTTTCGAACCAGAAACCTGTTGCATGTAAAGCCAACGTGCTAACCACTACACTACAGAAACTCATGCTCTTTGGAGTGTTCCTGGTAGATGATCCACATTTTGTTAGAGACTAATGTCAACAATGGGCATGGAACAATGTCAAATACTTATGCCACAGATCCTCTCAGAGAGCACAGTAACTTGGTGAACAAACTGTCAGACTTATAATTGTGCCCAATTTCACATTACAGTCCATAAACTAAGCCTGAGATCAAAGAAATGTATTAAAGATGTCATTAGCAGAGACAAATGGTTCTACAGAGAATTGGTTAAATGGCTAAAAATTAAAAACAAAAATTACAAATAAAAGATGGTTCAAAAATAAAATTAAGACATTAAATAAAAAAATATCTCTGAAACACAATCACTTGAAAATTAAAAATGGTTCAGAAATAATATCAACACTTCAAAATACAAAATCTCTGGAAAATAAAATATTATGTATGTTGTTTTGAAAAACATTGGAATATAAGCACTTTTATCAAACTTTCATTGTGGTAAGATCATGTCAGTTCTTCTTAAATCCATGGAAACTCAATAGTTTGTAAGGTAGGTGAGTTAGCTCAGCAGGTTAGAGCACCGTGCTGGTAATACTGAGGTCATCGGTTCAAACCCCATGTGGGGCAATTCATGTGTAAGGTCTCTCAGACAATAAACACTTCAAAATAAATAAGGGTTCAAAAATAACATCAACACTTTACAATTAAAAATGGGTCAAAAATAAAATCAACACTTCAAAATTAAAAAATGGTTCAAAAATAAAATCAACATTTTACAATTAAAAAGATGGTTCAAAAATAAAATCAACACTTCAAAATGTATAATGGTAACTGTTTCTGTCTGTTCAGTCCATAAACTAAGCCTGGGATCAAAAAATGTATTGAAGATGTCATTAGCAGAGACAGAGGTTTGGCTAAAAAATAAAATCTATACTTACAAATAAAAAATGGTTAGGAAGCGCATTACAAACCTTTGGTTGAATGGCGTGTTAAATTCAAGTCTCCATTACAGACCAGAGAAAACTAAAGAGAATGCAACGTTGTGTTAATCTATTTGAGGAGCCAGTAGTTTATCTGGAGGAAATAAATGACGATGCAAAAGTTAGACTGTAACATGCGCAGTCCGCAGCTCAACCACTGCGGACGTGGCTCCACCGCTGCGAAGACTTAGAAACCGCTGGGAGAAACTCATCCAGCGGATTTAACAAATGGAGCCTTCTTGGTGCACGTTACCCAGTAGAGCGGCGGTCTGGAGGAGCTGCAGACGTAACATCTGTCAGTTTCGGAGAAGCGAAACCACGCAAAATAAATAAATAAATAAATAAGCCTGGTAAAAACGCACACCGGACCGCACAGGGTAAAACACTCACAGAGTTCAGTTGATCTGTTTGGATCAGACAGATCCAACTGACTGATGAATTAGCGCAGATTTTTCTGCAGATGGGGACCAGGAGGAAGTGCGTTCAGACCCCAGCGGGTGAAGTGATGCTAATTTAAGTGAAGTCACTTAATTTAATTTATTAAAAGTTATTGGGGTGGTTTTTGTCACTACGANAGGCACTCTCGTCAAGTAATGAGCCACACATTCAGCGGTGCTAAGTCATGACTCAGCAATCTGTTTCTTATTCTCACTGGTTGTGTGAATGACAACGAGAGGATGTAACTGTCGACTGGGTTGCACATGTCTTTTTTTTTAGGAACTAGACCACAGCTGCAGGATGATGCTTTGAACGATACACTCAGCAGCTTCATTTACATAAGACCTCTTTCGCCCAGAAAATCTCCTTTCATTGCTGCTCAGAATTCCCTGCAGCTACTTTCCTCTATTGCTACTTTCAGCAGCACGGCTGAATGCAGCCATTAATCCAAATATTCTGATTCGTTGCAACACAGTTAGATCAGTAACAGGAGAAATCGGCATTAATATCGGGTGGTTGGGGATGGTTGGTAAAACCTGCGTGCAGAAAGGGCTCAGAGTAAAAAAAATATTCTTAAAGATGACAAGAAAATCATAGCAACACTTCTGTAAATCAAACAAGACAAAAGAAGCTGAAAGAGAAACTGCAACAGATGAGATAAATCAATAAAATATCTTTATACATTTCAATGCATCCATCCGTTTGGTAATTATAGAGCCGTGTATTATCAGTGTGCTCATAAATTTTTTAAGGCTGCAGCCTCATCACACTGCAAGTACCTTCCAACTAAACCTGACTCCAATCAAAACGATCTCACCAGAGAGCAACCCCTAAACCAACAAAATCTGTCCCTGCAGCAAGAAAAAGAAGGAAAAAAGTCCTGTTATAATTCACAAACAGCTGCAGACGCATTTATGAAAAATAGAAACCAACGTTAGGCTTCACAGATTTGGTGTGATTGACTGGCAGTGAGCATTACAGAGTGTTTTGGATCCCTTGTGCTTGAATCCTTCTTACTGAACGTGCCAGGAAAATAAAGAAACTTATTGGCAAGTATGAAGAGTTTTGAAGGTAGAAGATCACCTTCACATAGAAGACGTTCCTTGTTTTCCACAATCCAACTATATTCTAACTGCAGAGGGAAATTCATTCAGTATGAATGAGCCAAACCTCGTATGAGTTTAACAAGAAACGTTGCCACAATGCTCCTTAACGGCCTTAAAAATGTAAAACTTTTATGATTCATCCAAGATAATGCAAGATCCTAAATGTTGTTTTTTTTTCCAACTGTAGAAGGTGAACAAAAATCTCCAATATTTATAGAGATTTTGCTTTGTTAAATTCATTACTCTATGCAATGGGCTACACATTCTAGACATTGCATTTGCAGTGAACAATAATTCCCCATGCAATGTGATTATGGCATGGGTATTGATGTGACAAAGCAAATACATTAAAACTATCTTTTCATCTCTCCTACCTCATCTAAATCCTCCCCAAATACATGCAGATTGTAAAAATAAAAAGAACATATTTTAAGACCTTTTTAAACTCCTAATCTTCCCTCAGTAGCAACACCGAGGCGCCGGAATCGTCTAAAACTCATTTTTGTGGTGCGACAGCATGCTCCAACACATGGGCTGAGTAAGAACAAAGTCGCAGGAAGTCCAGGAGCAGATGGTGAGGCCTCCATGGAGCTCTGAATTCACAGAAACACACAGAGATAATGTGAAGAAACTGAAATACACAAAAGAACTGTGGGATGTTCTCCAAAAGGCTGACAAAACACTTTCTAAGTGGGGTTAAAAAAAAAGAAGGAGGGTTAGTGCGGTGTAATGGAAGATTTGTTAAAATAAATATTAATTTAAGGATCTCCAGGCTTTCTGGAAGTATTATTTAGTATTCAACCAAACTTTACTGCATTTTAAATTGAACTCGCGCCGTTTCTTAATTGGCTAGGCTAATCTGCATCTGGTCTGCTTTAGGTTCTTACAGTAAAAACATATTCTTGCCATAAAAACTGATGGTTTTATCTCTATGTAATGATAATTTATTAAACCGCTTTTTTTTTTTTAGTTTTCATAACTGCAAATTAATTTCTGCAAAGAGTTGCTGTAAATTTTCACCTCACCAAAAATGTCATCTGCAAAGAAAAAAACTAAGTATTTTTTAAATTTGACACATCATTTGTATGTGAAATAAATAATTTTAGTATCAATTCTGACCCCTAGGGGGCACTACAAACAAAGTCCAAAGATGATGACTGAAAGTTACGCAGTTGTTGCCTGTTGCTGAGATATAGGATATTTCCTCTGTGCACTGACCAGGAGAGCTTCTACAAACTAACATAAATGCAAATATAAGTGCTAAAGTGGAGGCAACATAGTGCATAGTTTTTAGTTTACGAAAACACAACATATATTTGAAAGTGTGCATTTCCAGACTTTGTAAAACCACTTCTTACTGCAGTTAAAGCTGCGAATCTTTGGGATATGCTTCAAATGTGCATCTTGAGACTCAAAATTTTGCCCATTCTTCTTTGGAAAGTCGTTCAAGCCAAGTATGATTGGATGGATAACGTGTGAACATTAAGTCAGATTCTGTTTTGGATATAGGTCCAGATTTGTGCAGGTCACTCTTTGATTTCATTATAGTTCCAGCGGTTTGTTTAGGGTCATCGTTGTGTTGAATGGTGAACTTTCATCCCATGGTCATATCGGAAAAGTTGCATTTTATTCTCATCTGACCAGGACCCCTTCTTTCTTTCGCCTGCTGTTGCTCCTACATGCCTAATGTGGGCAATAGGTTTAAATGAGATGTCCCATGGCTTCTTCTGACCACTCTTCTGTAAAACCCAGATTAGCAGAGTGCATAACTAACAACAGTCTGCAGATTCTCCCAGCTGAGCTGTAGATCTCTGGAGCAACTCCAAAGTTACAACAGTCCTCTGCTTCTCTGACTAATGTTCTCCTTGCCTGTCCTGACATTTTTGGTGGACGGCCATGTCTGAAGCTTGCTGTGTTCATGCTGAGATTAAACTGAAACAGGTGGATTCAATCTACTTATTAGGCAACTTCTAGAGGCAGGTGGCTGCACTCGATTTCATTTCAGGTTAAGCAAGTAAAGGGGAATAAATACAAATAGCTGTAGAAATCATTTAACCGTTTTCTCCTCACAATATGGTCAGACATAAAAATGCAATAAAACACATGTAAGTTTGTGGCTGTGTGCAAAAATGTGAAATATTTTAGGAGGGGTGAAAACTTTGCAAGGCTCTATCGGCGTATTACATTAATAAGCACTAGTCCCCGTCTGGCTGTTTTTCCAGAATGTCAGATTTTAAAATATTCAGAAACGGGACTGAGTTTAAACTCTCTCACTATGGATCAGGAAGGAATTTAATCTCTGCTCACGTTCTGCTAACATCTAAGCAAAACATAATATAATTACACCTCAATTTACATCTCTCTAAAGATGGAAATCGACTCTGTCTGCTTGAAACCGAATCATTTAAGCAAAGACCATCCAGAGAGAGGAACCTGGAGGATGGACTGATTGATAGGCTATTAACAAATTCATGAGAACCTTAGAGCAGCAGCAGCCTGCAGCCACTGATAACTCCCTTTTTCTGCCAACACACTGACCACGGGGTTTGCAGTGGCATGCTGTAAACACACACGCGCAGACACACACACACACACACACACACGCACACACACGCACACACACACACAGCCTTGTCTGTATGCACTACTGGGGACTAAAGACAAGACCATGCTTTCTGGGAACCCCCCTTTCTGAAAGTAGCACAGCTCTGCAAAAAATCAAGTAGCATGCTAAAGGGGCAGTGAACAAACATATCACTTAAAATTTGCAATAAGACTAACTAGAGTTCTCAACATGATAAGAACGTGGCTCTTGGGGACGTGTCAGGTTTTTAGTAATGTGTGGGGAAATAAATACACACTAATTCGTTTTTATTACATTCTTAGTACCTGTAGCACAGTTTCAGGTTCAAAATGCTTAGAGAGCCACTGCAATGCACAATGAAATCTACAATTTGGAATCAAGCAAAAAATAAATTGAGTGGGCACTCAAACTATGTTAAAATCTAGTATTGAGCAGCATACTGGAACCGCTTTGTTACATTTATTCTTTTAAAGAAGTTACATAAAAGGATTAAAATGATGCATACATTTCTACTGATTTTTTTTTCTTGCAAATTAGATCACAATTTTGTGTTCTTCTGATTGACTGTAAATCTCTTATCCAGGAACAACCTGTGATGATGAGAACTGTGAGGAGATGGGTTATAGGCAGCTGAAGAAGCCTTGTGTAATTGTTTTCAGGCCATCAACAGGAATGCACTCTGAGAACGTCAATCTTACCACGTTCTCAGAGTGCATTCCTCAGAATGGGAAAGACTAAATACATTTTTGCTTAAATAGAACCTCAACAGAGCACTGAGATACATGCTCCTCCAGAGTCAGTGAGGACAAAAAATTAGTCAAGATTGTCAGAAGCAACTCAAAGTCAAGATTAAAGACTGTAAGAAGGCATAAAGGAGCACACTTGACACCAAGGTCCAGCAGAACAATAAATCAGAAATGAAAGAAATAAATAAATCACAAGCAGGAGGATCGAATAAACGAAAGTCTGGACAGAGCAATGACCTCAAGACATACTTCAAGAGGTTGAGTTCAATACCAGTTTTTAAGAGTAAAAAAAAAAATCATATATTAAATGAGTGGTCAGCAACACACAGGAAAACCGCATTGGACTTCACTCTTCTCATTGTTTTCTACTCTGTGCAACTTCAGACTTTCAGGGTAAGTCCCACTGCTGTCATTTTCGGGATACTGAGATAGTATGCAGTTGTTTTAAACACTTATCACAGTCTGCTTTCCCTTGAACTCAACAGGTGTTGATGAATTCCATCAAGAGTTTTTCGACTGCAAGGACCTCTCTTTCATCTGAAGTTCCCTTCTTGCATGGTTGGCGACCTTTAAAACCAAAATAAATAACACATGTATAACAAATACAGCCCTGAAGTAATGGAAGTACTTAAAGATGATGAAATGAAATTACCAAACCAAATCATACTTAAANCACACACACACACACACACACTTAGTAATTGGCTGGAATTATGGAGAGATTGTGCAGAGAGTTTGTTTTTAATGTGAAAGCACATTTTAGGTTGTTGGTGATGCTAACATGAGAAAGCGCTCATGCAGAATTCATGAGCAGTATCATCTCAGCCTTTTTTTTATTTTTTTTTATTGTCTCACACACTCAAAACGCATTATTCAGGTCCAGGTCTTCTTCCCTGGATTCTTGCTGCACTGATGCGGCACTAATAATGTATTCTTAGAAAGTTCCCGAAGAAATTCCTGCAGTCCTGCAGTATGCAAGACAGCTGGACGGAGCATGTCACAGTGGTGCTTCTCAAGGAGAGAGATGCTGCATAGGCCACCGTCCTCACAACGTCTCGTTTTCTGCCGTTATCAGATGTTATCAGGCTCAACCATCATCTCAGAAGTGAGGTCTATCCAGCGATTTGTTATCCTCTCACATTCAGTCGCACCTCTCCTCAGTGGCTAAAAACACAAATGAACATTAACAGTCACAGTGCAGCACCAGGGGACCGACTAACTAAATGCAAAGTTTTAGCTGCCAAACTCTGGTTGAGTGGACACAATTGCCTTTGGACAGCTACAGCAGGGGTTTTCAAATCCAGGACTTGAGGGTCAGTGTCCTGCAACTTTTAGATGTGTCTCTGCTTCAGCACACCTGAGTCAAATAATGAGGTCGTTAGCAGGACTCTGGAGAACCGCCGCTGTCCCCTGATTTCAGATGAGCGGAATCGGATCCTGATGACAACATGCTGAGGAAGATGCGTAACAACTTTGATTTTGTCGAAAGCACTTAACGCATTTACACTACCTGCACTGGGATTGCGATTCAGAGCTGAAAATCCTTCAAATTCTGTTGAATTGCCATACTAAAATCTTTTAAATTATTTAACATGATTAAATGATTTGTTGGATTTTTTATTTATTTATTTATTTATTTTTAATCTTTCATGCACAAAATGGTTTTAATCATGGGAACATAGAGATCCTGAATCTGTATGCATCTGGTGGTGATCGTGTGCCAAGGTTAGGTTATTTTCAAAGCCACACACAGTTTCCGTCATTTCTTTGGTTTAAAAGAATTTTATTGAAATACTTTACCAAAAAGAAAAAGAAACCTTATTCAGACCTTGGAGAATCAAGCAGCTGTTAGCATCCCACAACTGACTGCAGAAAGGAGACAGCATGACTGATCACAAGTAATTTTTGGCTTTTTATGCTACATTAGTTTATAACAGTTGAACACCAAAAATGTACATTCTGTGCAGTAAGTACTTGAAAACTGATGTTTTTCTTTCATAAATCTAACAAAAATAATGAATAAATGTCACAAATCATTCAACTGTGATTAAGCAATGGCAGGGATTAACTTTAAAACTTTTTCAAACCTTTATCAACCTAATTTACATTAGATGTCGCGTGATGATTGATACGTGTTCAAAGTAAACCCTTTGTGAGGCCTCAGTTTACACCCAACTCTCCTCTGTCAGTTTTTCCACACAGCCTGGTTGCGAACAGCAAAGCTTAGTCATGCCTACTCACGTCACAGAAATTTCTAGGAGAACGGCCCGACCTCTTGACGATTGTTTTAAGAACCAAAGCAGATCAAAGTAGCTGCGGCTGACGTGAAAAGAAAATGACACTTGGCTTTAAAACTATCTTTCTGTCAAACATCTGAACAGAGTGGGGAGTGCATTTGAACTCCGCTAGCATAAGTCAATGCAATGTAAAAGCTGATTTCATTGCAATCACAGGAATGAGTATTTTGGAGATGTCTCTACCAACGTTCGACATCGAGAGACAAAAGTATTTCCCGATTCTTCAAGGGTAATTATGGGAACCTACATGACAAACTTGGCTTTTAAAGTATCAGAACTCAATGTTTTTGGTTTCTTTTTACTCCCCTAAAACAGAAATCAGTTTCCTGTGCTGCAGGTCCTTTGAATTACCTTTGAGCCTTCTTTATGTTTACCATCAATAATAACTGGACAACACAGGAATAGTTTTTTTTTTTTTTTTTTTTAATCTTCATTAAACAAACTTAAGGTGATAAAGGAAGCAGGAAGTTCAGGAGGATAAGACTAAAGTCCAGAAGGGCAGGAAACTTGATATAGAGGCTTGTGCTGAGCAGAGGATGTGGCGGTAATTAATGGAGGCTATTTGTAATGGTAGACGTGATTAAGTGTCTGTGGATGTGGGTGAGAGATTAGTCACAGGTGGTAGACAAGACACAGGTTACTGAGGACATCCAGGAACCACGAGTAGCTCAAACTCAGACAGACATGCAGAAACTTGAGCCACCCGGGTGACGAATGATGACAACAAACACAAATAAAACTAGAATATATTTAGAAAAAGTGCATAAAAATCCTCCAGACTTGAACAAAGCTTTGACCAGGTTGTTTTTGTTCTCAAGGGATAAAAATGTAGCGCAAGATAAATCCTCATTCTGCAGTGAGTTGAGCCTGAAGATCATTTTTGTATCCTCACTTATGCACTTATTTTCAGTTCAGTTGCATCACTTTGTCCTGTCTGCGCTGCTCTTCAAGCCTTATTGATTTCCTTTTTTATTTCTGCTGTTATATCATTCAACCTTTTTTCTACCTTTCGAAAACAACAAAAATAGTCAGTATGCAACATGTTCATTTTACTCTATACAATGTAAAAAAACTAAAAGTCACAGGATGGAAATGTAAGGGCAAAGTCAACAGTTTCTCATATTAATTAGGGTCAAAAGATCTTAAAAGGATGACACTTTTTGCCAGGATTGCGCCTTTTTGTAGAATAATTTGTTCATAAGAAGCCGTGTTTATCATAGGGCACGATTTTAAACAATAAATATAACAGTTACCATTTTCCCCAGTTGTTTACTCGAAGTTAATTAGAGCTCGGTCGAGTTGAACTCGTCACAGTTTCAGCTAGAGATGCTAAAGGCTCACTGCCTTAACTAAAGCTCCAAAGCGGCATCAAATGACACCTTCAGCAGTTTCCATCTTTAGCTTGATGTAATCAGGGCTTTAGCTTCCGTCAAACAGAAGGCTGAGCTGGGTCATGAGGAGTAGCAGCCTTGACATTAGAGCTCTGCAGGCTCGCCATCCCACGCTGAGTCTCAAACGGAAAGCCCGGAGCTGCGACCGGACTCCGTCAGCAGCGGTTACGTTTCCCCCGCTCCGGCGTCAGATTAGAGAGACGACTGAGCTCTCGCATATGTGCAAAAAGCTTGTGCATGGAACATGGTTCAAGGTAGCAACATGTGTTACGAAGCTGCACTGAAGCATTTGTAAGGCCGCGCCGTAACGGCTCTGCTTCAAGCTGCATTTGAGGATAACCAAAGCTGCCATGGTTACTGGCGTTAACAATGTCCTGAAGAGACTTTTCCTTCAGGCGCTGACATTGCTTCAGCCCGTCACTCCTCTGGCGAGCTGTGATTGCCATTCTGCTGGTGATGCATGTCAAAAATCAGAACTTTCTGTTCCTTATTAGATTGTAGTAATGCGTTGCGGCGCAACAGAGCCGGTGTGTCTTCAGGGTGCCATCTGTACAGAATAATGAGCGCCGCTATGTCATTACTTCTCCTGTAGTGGGATGTGCAGATGGGATTTTTGTTTTTATTCCATAGTTTTATTAAAAGTTTAGAAGTGGAGGTCAGTAAAGTCAGAGGAAGAACGGCCTCTTTGTGTAACGAGTCCAGCATTTGGATTCAGCAGGATGAGACTGAAAGCAGAACAAGAGAGGAGCTGATTTGTTTGAGACATAATCCAAAACAGTGAATACCTAAATTGTTGCATTCTTCGAAGAATTTTTTTTAAATATATATTATAGCTATTTTCTGTTTCCGTTTTGTTTTGTGGAACCTTTTAAATTTAATGACACTTCAACAACAATAGTGAAAACATGTCAGCTTCATAAGCAAATGAGACGTAGTTAAAGTTGCACAGTTGTAATATTTTTCGGTTCAGGACAGATTTTCCTTCTCAGGTTTTTAGAAGATCTTTGTACCACATGTGACCTGGCATCTACATTGTCATGTTTCCTGCAGCTGCTTCTTTGATTGATGCACTTGAGATGCAACACAGATTTTTTTTATTTGTAAGAAATGTTATGAAACTATTATTTATTGTAATGCTATTGAAGCCGAAATAACAAAATGTGAATAAAAATGTAAATAAATGAAGGGGAAAAGTTTTACGAGACACTTATAGTTTGATCAAAAGCCTAAATGCCACAGTAATGTTGTCTGCAGGAGCTGAATGTAGCTTATTAAACACATTTTTAACAGATTCCAGTTGTGTGCCTGACACCGTTAAGTCTCACTAAGTTACTTAGAGATCTTAACTCTTGAATATTTTAAAGCATTTCTTAAAGAATAACTGAGTCTGGGAGGAGATTACAAACATAAATGCTGTCACAGTTCATGATCTTCATAATAATCCATTCAGACACTAAAAAGGAAATAGTTTATCTAGCTTATTTTACTTTTTTAATTGTTTTTGGTCAATTGGGCTGGACAGTATTTTGAAATTATCATAATCTCCCATCATCTGTCCTTCTGTCCTCCCATCCGTCACCTTCGGCTTTTTTTTGACATCATGTTATAGAGGTAACAGGTCCACAAGGGAAACACAGATTTCTCTCTCCCCAGCGACAATATCCGACTCTACTAGGAAAATAAATGTTTGGAGAACGTGGTGTGTAAGTAATTTATCATCACAGCTGCAGAATAATACTGACTTAAAAGAGTTTGAATATTCATTGATAATGTAGGTTCTTGAAATGTCTGGGAAGGTGTCGGTAAAAGATTTGTTCAAAAGAATAATTGAAAGCCAAAATCTGTAAATAATAATTTCCCTTTCAACCAAAAAATACCCATAAATGTTCCATAAGCAATTCTCTATTATATATTATTGTCCAATATTATGAGTTTCTTTATAAAATTAAAAATTTTCTCTGCAGGCAGCATAAATATTTTTGCACTTTCCAACACTTTGTGTATTTCTGTGATTCCCTCTGGAGACAGTTTTCAAACCTGTTTTGACATGAGCTGAATAGGAACCACTTTCTCCCAGGTTTGTATTCACCAAGGAGCTGCGCACTGAGGATTTACTGCCTCCCCCTGAAAGTGGAGGATCACCCTTTTGTCTGGCTCTTCCCTTTTGTCTGCAAGGCCCTCGGGGACCTTTTGTCCAGATGTGCGCTCTTCACACACAGATAGGCACATAGTCAGAAAATGGACATAAGGACAGGGGAGACAAGGTCCTCTAAAAATGCGCAACAGCGGCAAACAGAAACAGTCACCCGTAAAAACAGAGTGACTAACGGGCGTTCGCACAAGGTGATCCCTCAACCCTGAGAGGCGGTGCTGAACAGGACACATTCTTCTCTCGGGAGCCTGACAGCCTCCATCGGCTGGTGTGACAATGCAGGGATTAGTTGTGTTTACTGCAGGATGTCAGAGGCAAACACAGAGCAGCACTGACAAAACGACTGACGGTGGAGAAACGGTGATGAAATTCCCAAGTGATGAGAAGTCTCTGTTTTTTTCCCTCTCCTGCAGGTACATGGGTGACATTTGGAGGACAGATAACAGACGAGGTATGAAAAACATTCCCACGTTTTATTTCCGTTTGTGTGCATTTCTTCTTCAGGGGTTTCCACCTTCAATCCGACATAAATAAAGTAAAGAATTAAAATTTCAGCAAAACAAAAAAACCTTCCAAATTGTCGAGTTTCTAAACTGATGGCATACGCTTTTCTTTTTTTCTTTCTTTCTTTTGGCCAAAATGTGATTTAGACTAAATAAAATCACTTTTGGAAAAAAGATACTTAGGCCATTAATTTAAAAAAGTGATGAAATAATCTTGAATCTAATAAAAATCCCAGCGTCTCATTAAATCTGCGGGTATTACACGTCTTTAAATTCACAAACTCCTTTCTGTTGCTACTTTAAGTACAACCTTGGACTTAGTAGTAATTTGTTAATGAAAAATTAAATCTCTTTTCATGTTTCAGACACGTGGCAATCAAAACTACCTATTTAAATCCATCAACCTTTGAAAATAAACAGTTCAACCCCACAGCATAATGCTTCTGCTACCATCATTTACTGTGGGTATGATGATGCTTGGATCGGTTTTTATTTCATGGCTTACCTTTTGGATGAGTCGCCTGAAAGTTCAAGTTTGTTTTCCAAGGTCTGAAAGAGTTTGGCCGCTTTTAAAGAAAAGGATTCTCGTTGGACCGCACATGAGGAGAATACAGCCGACTGCCGTCACACGTTGAACACAACCACAAAATCTTCAGAAAACCTTTTATTCGTCTGAAATTAAGTCCGACGAAACATTTCCTGTCTTATTGCCACTTCCTACATTTGTGAACAATGACAGAAGTTCAAAAATAAACTTATAGGAATATAGAGAAATCGGTGACGTGACCATCATTCATTCAGATCAAGATAATTCATTTTTAAATGAGAAATGCATGTGTACAAAGTCAAAGTTTGGTCGTTGCATAACATGGAAACTTTCAAAACACCACTCTGCTTTTAGAGGCAAAGGACACACATCATATATGTACATATGTGAACACAGGTCCCCTTCACGCCCTTTGCTGATTTACATTAATATTATTTGATGTCGGGTTCAGGTTCCTGGCCCTGGTCATCAGATCCTCGTACACATAGTGACAGAAAAGAGAGCAGAGCTGATCCCAGAGGACAGAGAAAGAAAATGCTTATGTAACCGAGTCATTTTTCCTACCTAAGGGCTGAGTGCCGTCTAGTTACATGATGACCCCTTGAAATGCTGCACCCTTTTTCACTCCATTATTCTGTATGTCCCTGGTGCCAACGCCAGTGTCACTCATATTTCTCAGTGACTTCAGGCGACGCTAACAGCAGAGAGTTATGAGGGAAAAGCTTGTTAACGCACACCGAATCGGGTTTAATACTACAGTGCACATCTGGAAAAATAAAAAAAATAAAAATCTGAAAAAAGCATATCCAGATTTTCTTTTTAGTGCAGCTGACAGAAGATCTGTACACAAGTAAACATTTGCTCCGTTTCTATTACAAATGTGAGCAAACAATTTTACAATTGTGGTGTTTCGATTAAGGAATGCAATTAAAATCATAATTAAGAAATGAGATGAGATATATTTACATGAGAGCCACGGCACTATTGGTCATCATTTATGTTGGCGTCTTAATGAGGCGTTGCAGCAACAAGCCCCTTATTGTTAGGAGTGGCTGCACGTGCAGCGTTTTTGGAAAACTTTAGTTGGCAATTTTGCAGAAGAGCTGGATTCAAATTTTTTTTTGAATGACACACTTAACCTTTGTTAATCTGAACTCTTGTCCAAGGAGATCAGTGTAGCTACAAACTAGTGAGATTCACATGAGGAAAAAAGTATTTCCATCGCAGTTTTGTAAAATACAACTGTTTCGATAGAGCCGAAAACGCACTTCATCCTAGATCAAAAAAATATTAGATCAAGAAACAGGAGTTTTTACAGAACTGTTGACAACCTTAGTACAATAACAACCTCTAAAATTAATTAATCTCTGTCATAGTAGAGTTACGGTCTTTTTCCTCTGTGTGACTTGACCAGAAACGTTTTCATGTCACCAGTCTCTCTCTCTCTTTTTTTTTAAAGAATTACTTCACTGGGGTTCCAAGTTTGCCGAATTGGGATGAGAAACTGTCACTAATCTGCCGTTATAAATGTCTGTAAAACATTCAGCTTCGGAAGGAAGTTAATAAAAAGTTCTCATTGCGTTGAAGAAGTGGCCCCTGTGTTACGTCTGATCAACCTAAAGCAACAAAATCTAAATTTAAAAAAGGAATTGATGTGATTGTTTGTGGAAGACTTGATGAATCCAAAGAAGAACTGCATGGCGTTCGGTCGGGTCAGGTAGTCCCACACATTGCATAGTTAAATATCATTAATGCCACGTCCCATAAATTACACTGTATGTCATTAGCAGGGTGTGTAAACCTCTTATAAATAAATAAATAAATAACTTGCAGTTAATATTTAAAAAGTACTTCACCTAAAAGTCATTACTCGTAGTTTTTAAAGTCTTTTTTTTTGTATGTGTGTGTGTGTGTGTGTGTGTGTATTTAAGTATAGTTCTATTTTAATATTCCTGGTTTCCAGACAGAAAGTTCAAGAGTGTGTGGGTAAGCAAGTATACATTGCTTACTCATTCAAAAAGGTCAAAACCAGATCTATAAATCGCATAGTGAGTTTTAGAAAGCCTTGGTGCTGCAGCTCTGATTCTGCTGCAGCCTGGAGTTTGGAGGTGAGGAAGCAGCTCCGTCATAAAGTCCTCTCTCGCTGCTGTGTGGGTAGGATGTGGGAAGCCGTGGCGGCCTTGAATCTGGGGTTGAGAGAGAAGAAAAAAACTTTGGTTTTCATTGTTCTCCCTCTGTCTGTCAACCTTTTGTTTTCCATAAACCTTTGTGGACCAGGAAAAACAAGAAGCCTGAGGTGTTACCAACATAATATCTCTGAAACTTTAATGACTCACTTATTTACCAATGAGAGTGGAAAAGCATGGCTTTTCAGCTTATGCATTTAGCTGAGAGCATCAATTTGTACAAAAATGCAAATGTACTACGCTATAGTAAAAACCCTCTGGCTCTCCAGGCATATTTTTTACTGTTTCCAAAAGTGTTTGGCCTTTTAGTCACATGAAGGACAAGTTGCCCTTTGGAGAGTGATTCTAGTCATTGTCTCAGCCTTTGTTTCTTATTAAGTCTTCACATTTATCAAGTTGACACCTTTAATACCTTTTTGCGTCTTGTGCACTTCTCTTCTTTTTTTTTTTTGTTTGCTTCATTTAACTTCCATCATCTCACTAACTTTTAAATTACCTTCTAACATTGGACCTTTGTGAAAAGAAGAGCTGTTCCTTCCCTGTAGTAACGATCGCTCTCCGGTACCCAGAGTACGGTGTACGGTTTTCTCAACTTTCCCTGAAAGTGCTACACTTCCATTGATACTCAGGCAGTTCCTGCATATGGATGGACTTTGAAAGCAGTGGTCATACTTAATGTTACTTAAAAAAAACAAAAAAAGAAGTTAAATTATGGATCATTAAGCTGGTCATAGATTTGTATAATGTTGTAACCCTTACTACTTACTGATTCAAACCCCCACTGCAAATTAAGTTTTTTAATGTGCAAGCTAGCTGCTGTTAGCCAAAAACAAATCAAACAGGAATAATTAAAGCAGCTCAACAAAACAAATTAAAGTGGAGTTTCTCCCAATTCAACACAAAATTACACAACCTCTTAATGTCAAGCACCTAGTAGATCCTTCATTGCTGTTGTGATGTCGAGCAAATGCGATTGAGAGCCAGACATGAGCTTCTGGCAAAGTTCCTAAATCTGTAGATTTGAAGTGATGTTGGGGGGAAAAAAAAAAGTTGACCAAAATTAATCCATAGCAAAGCTGAAAAATTCCTACAGAAAACAACTACATGAATTCATATTTTCTCAAACTTGTTAAAACAATTGGTTCTTAGTTTTCTTATATTACCCTGTTAATAGCGTTGACACCTCTTTATTTTCCATGACCGATATTTTTTTCCCCCCACTTTTGGCAACTCAATTAAATTTAAGTTGCAGCAACTTCACAAGTTGGGCAACAAGCAGCAAAACCTTATTATAAGAGCATGTTGCATTTCTGTTTGAGGAGTCATTATTTCCTGAAGTGCGTTCGTGCGTTTCCAGCTGCTGTTGGGAGGGCGAAGCTCTGTTACTAAACTCTGTATTTATGCTGAGGATCTACGTTGCATAAATTAGTTACTTTAAAGAGTATTCATGCCCTGCAGAAGCCTCCCAGCTTAAATGCACCACCAATGTTTAGATAAAATCTACTGTGCCAGGTTTTTATTAGTTGTCCTAGTTTTCAAGGTTTTATCAATGTTTAATTCTCTCTCTGGAAGAATTTTTTTTATTAAGAAACATCTAAATGATTAAACAAAAGATTAATAGGTGGAAGTATATTAAAACTGGTTCATAAACTGACTTCATATTCTCATTTCTCTCCTCTGCGCGATCTGACATCTTGGCAGGTTGCAGAGCAGCTAATGACCATCGCCTATGAGAGCGGAGTCAACTTGTTTGACACAGCCGAGGTTTACGCAGGCGGCAGGTGGGTGTTGGGTGAACCTCAGAGTTTGAATGAAGCCGAGCAAACGGCAGTTAAATATTTTACTTACTGATGTGTGACTGTGGATTGGAGGTTATCTTTTTTATTTTAATTTGAAATTGGCTGTAGGTTTTAGACGCACACATAAGAGAGTTTCTGATTTCTGGGGCGGGGGGACTCACGTGATACATAATACACTTTAGCAAGTGGCTTTCTGTTCCTTGTGAAATGTTTATTTACAGTCATTTTAACTTTGATAGCTTAAGTAAGGACACTGTTTAGCTTTGAAGCTTAAACTGATAAAATTACTTTTGGTCAAAAAATGGAAAAAGACCATAACTTGAGATAATATACTCATCCACTATGCTCACACTGCAGCGTGCACAGTTCAGGCGAGCTGGAACAAAAGTCGCACTTTGTTTCTAATAGCATGTTTTAAACATTTTTTCATGCAGTCACATTCCAGACACAAACTTTAGGACATTTAGACATGGATGGAAAAAATCATGTTAACATAAGAAGTCATGTTTTACAGTATGAAGTCCTGCAGAGGAGCCGGTAAAACACTTTGTTGGCAGCATCATGCTATTCTTTCTTCATCGGGAACAGGATGCAAAATGCCTAAAACTGGGGCAGAAGTTCACTTTCCAGGAGGGCAACGACTCTGTACACAATGCAATGACCCATTTAGAGTCCAGGACTAAATCCAATTCAGAATCTGTTAAAACATTTGAATGGAAATGTTTCACTTTACAATTATGTACTGGTCTTTCACATTCACTTCCAAATAAATACAAGTAACTGATGCGAAAATGTTAACGGGGGATGAATTATTTTGAAGCGCGTTGAACATGGAGTAACATGGGGTTTCCATAAAATCATTAACACTGTAAACGTTGTTGCCCTGTCCGCTTTAACAGCAGGAAATCGTATTGTTGATGTTGTACTAGAAAGAGTTCTGACTTTAAAATGCAGCTTAATAGCCCCGCCTCATTTGTGTTGCCTTGCAGGGCCGAAATCATTCTAGGAAACATCATCAAGAAGAAATGCTGGAGGTAATGAAGACATTAATGTATCGGATTGAGTTAATAGTTCAGTGTGTAAAGAGACACGTATGTAGAAAGACGACATGCATGAGGTTTTATGCGTTAAACATGAATGTTCAGAGTACAGCAAACGTGATCCTTGCTATGTTTTTGTGTTGTAATTTAAAGCTAGATCTTAAATCTGCCATATATTCACACGCTTATCAGAACTGCAACATAAAATATTCAATGTATGAGCTTTCGCCTGCAGGCATTTTCATTTTCTATCCATTTCAAATATTAATTTTAAGGATTTATTTAAGAATGTCTGGTTATTTTTAATATTATTGATAAACTCTGTCAGGGACTGCAAAGGGGAAGTTGTACGAGTTTATGGGATCACCTCCCAAGTTACAATAATTACATTTTTATTCAAATTATGCAAAAGCAGGTAATCATGGATGTATAAGCTGAGTCACATTTTCCACATTGTTTCAACGTTTCCATTGTTGCATTCTGAAAACAAGCGTGTTTCTGTGTGACATACACACGCTGCAGTAAACGTGGGAACATTTAGCCGCTGCCACTTTGTTCTGATTTGGCTCCGTCATTATGCCTCTCGCTGTGGTGTCATGTACTGGGCTGACTACATTACACCGGTGGGCGTTTTGATGCGGCTACAGTTAAGACTCACTGAACCTGACATTTCAGACTGAGTGTCCTCATGAATGTGCAGAAAGGAGATTTAGTGGTGCAGAAAAAAAAAATGGCAGCTGAGTAAGGCTGTTATCAGTTTGCATTATGTCTGTGTCAATAATACAACACAGAGCTATAATATGTGCAGTCATTTGTCCCGTGATACTGAAGTCTGTGTCTTTGAAAATTTTAATCAATATAAAAAAAATACATCATGATAAAAATGATTCAGCATGCATACTAAAGAGACACTTAATATAAATCTAAAGCAACCGACTGAAACTCCAACATAGTCCAAAACATCCAACAAGACATTGTTCATGAACTGGACAAACTTTCTGACCCAAAATGTTTTACAGATAGAAAATTGAAACTGGTTTTCACTGTTTTCCAACAAGGGAAGAAAAAGAAAACACTAAATATTCATTTTCTATGCTGCATGCAATTAAACTCAAGATAATGTTTATTTAAATTTATTTTTAACACCCCAATTTTTTTTTTTGTCTTTTAATGGAAAATTATACAATTTGATGTCTGATTTCACAGAAGCGTATTACAAATAATATTTTTATGGAGTTAATAAAAAAAAATCATGGAATCAATTTTTAGGCCAAAATTTACTCTAAACCTTCGACTTATCCTGGGATTCAACTCTGGCAGATACAGCAGCAAAAGCTGCTTGCATGGAGAGTAAATAGTGCCAAATTACAATGAATATAATAAATAACTTATGAAATACTCATTTAAATGTGTGATTAATTTTGAAAGCTGGAAATTAACACAGGAATAATTTAAATAGTAATGTGCCTCAACTACATTTATTGCTTTAATTTGAAAAATTATATTATTTAATCATAAAATAAAATACAGCTTTGGAAAAAAAAAAGAGACCACTTCACTGAACCCCATTGAAAACCTCATATTTTTTTCCACCAAGTATCGATTTCTGAACTCTTCCTGAGTTAAAACATCAGTATTGTTGTTTATAAATGAATATGAAATTATTTTCTTTGCATTATTTGAGGTCTGAAAGCGTTTTATGTTATTTTGACCATTTCTCATTTTCTGCAAATAAATACTAAATATTTGCTTGGAATTTCAGAGACATGCTGTCAGTAGTTCATATAATAAAAGAACAATGTTCATTTTACTCAAACCTATAAAGAGTAAATTCAGAGAAACTGATAGTTTTAAATGGTCTCTTAAGAGCAGTAGCACATCATGAATTAATTTAAACGGTCAACTTCGCCCGTCAAACAGATCAGGTCTGCTTCCATAGAGACCCTGATGTCTTGTTCTGAACAGCAAATAATCCCACGTTGATGAATGGACAGCAGGATGTGTTCACAACGTTGGACAAGGGAACCTCTCAGTCACTTAACGCAATGTGGAGAGGCTGCAGCAGAGTCCATTTTGTCTTAGTAGAGAGCACAGCGAACCACTCTGGTGTCCCCAGGTCATGTCGCTCCTGTTATCTGTTTCTTTCCCTCCATCGTTTCAGGCGGTCCAGCTTGGTGATCACAACTAAGCTTTACTGGGGAGGAAAGTAAGTAAAACAATTCACTTCTCATCAGATACATGTCTCCGATTGATTCTGATTGGAAATTATTTTAACAATAAATCATTGGTGAAATACATTTTTTTGTCATTTTTGTGATCAAGCATTTGTTACCGGAGTAAGTCGTCTTTGTCACCAAAGACGATTAAAAATAGCATAAATGCACATGATGCAAAAAAAATGAGGATGTTCTCAAAGAGCCTGTGTTTCATTTGTCTTTAGACGTCAAACTTTTAATATGTTAACGCCTTAAAATGAACCATTGAACAGAAAACCTCACAAATTACCCAGCAAGTTCCAAACTCTTTGATGTTGGTTACTTTCTACAAAGTATGATGAGTAAAGCTTATAATATTACATACTGAGAGGATAATTTTTTTTCTCATTCTGCTTTCTTGCTTATGAAAATTTATCAAAATGTAAATTTGATAAGTGATTAAATTATTATAACAGTAAAATTCAATAGAATTATATTTTTGCAGCAGCTGTGATAACTGTTCCATTAAGCTCAATGACGTGATACAGTGCAATTTTTTTTTCTATAATTAAATTTTAAATACGCTCAGACTTAAAGTCTTTGCAACCCGAGAATCTCAGCTGATTCTCGGCTGCATCATATTAAAGACTGTACTGCATTAGGCAAGCAACAGACTTAATAATTCAACTATTTCTTTTTTTGTATGTTTGAATCAGACATGGTGTATTTAAAAAGGGGATTACACCCTATTATTTTAATCAATGAGTAATGTCTGTCATTTTCTGAGACAAGTTTAGTTTTTTGTGCAATCTGTAGCTTTTCCTCTGTTAACAATTTGAAGAGAGATGAAAAAGAAACCTGTTTTCTAACACTCAGAGGATATCAGGCTGCTTGGAAGACCCTGCCGTCTGGGTCTGGCGATAAGGAGAAAACTATTCTCAGGAGGTTGAAGAACATTTTTTACATTCCTGCAGGGAAGATTCAAACCTCCGTCTACTCCTGCCGAGCTGGAAATCCCCTATGATGTTAATTCACACTTATCCTTTCACATAAAACATCCTGAAATGTTCATTTTAGTTGCTACATGTCTGAGTGACCCACATGATTGACAGATGGATTTTATTTATTTATTTACTTTTTTTGCTGTAACCCTCAGTGCACTGGAAGTTTCTTGATTTTAGTTTTTTCTTACTGTTAAATCTGACGACTGATTCAGCTTTTTGTCTTGGTTTGTTTTGTTTTATCAGAGCCGAGACAGAAAGAGGATTGTCGAGAAAACACATTATCGAAGGTGAAACTTTTATTTTTGGTTACCTTGAGTTTATTATAAGCTCAAAAACAAAAATCTCTTCTAAACATACTTTGAAACCTTCTATTTAGCTTTATTTATTTTTTTATTTGTCTCTCAGGTCTGAAAGGTTCCCTACAAAGGATGCAGATGGAGTACGTAGACGTGGTTTTTGCCAACCGCCCAGACAGCAACACTCCTATGGAGGGTGAGTCGTCTTATCCATATTCATCTGTCAGGGGAATCATAAAATGTCTGTTTCACAAAGAAACACTGTGGAACCTCAGCTGTTCTGCTGCGAACCATGATTGGCTTCTCATCCTATTAACATTTTAGCTCTTGCAAATTGCAATCTTCTTGATACAAACCGATGCGCAGCTGCAAGGAAGGAGCCGCAACATAATGACAAAGAACTGTTCTTAAGTTGTCTTTTTTCTTTACCAAAACAATTTAATAAGGTAATTAAAGTCCTGAAACTGCAGCCTGTTTCAGATTGGAGAAATTATCTGGGGAAAAATAGATTAAAGTCTTGTCTTTATGTAGAGTTGATATGTTTTTTTTAGCCCCAACCTCCAAATTAAAAGCTTAGAAGGAGTTTTTGTATTTTTGTAATTCTGTTTTTTTTTTTTTTTCTGGGAATACAAATGTGACCATTAGAGAGGAGCTTATAGAGCATACATACAGTAATGCATTTACACTTTGTTTATTGAAAATGTAAAAAGTCAGTCAGTGAGATCACAGAAAAATTCACCCTGTACATTTTAACCCTTTATCCCAAAATACATGAAATACATTCTAAGCTGCGCATATACTCCACATATGAGACACAGCTCAATGCTTCACCAAATGTGCTTATTTCTTCACAGCTAGATCCACATAAAATAGGTTTTTAGAGAAAACAACACACACTAAATAAGAACAAGAGTGACGGCAGCTTTAATGACTGGCTTTTACTGATGCTGATGAATTTAACTTAACTCCTTATTTGTTCCTCTAAAGGTCTAAAATGTAGCTGATAAAGTATATTTAGTCTTATTTGGTAGTTTAAATATAATTAATTGTTTTCAGTTTGTTTGAAAATGTGCTGGAAATTGATATGATGTTTGGATCTGAGCATCTTATTGTGGAAACCTTGTTTCCTTTTCTGGTTTGGCGGTGTGAACTGTGGTTCTGAAGAAAAAAAACAAACAATAAAGACTTCTCTCTTTTCTCATCCCAGCGGCTTCTTATTGATTGCTTTTGTCCTGCTCGTTCCCCCCCTCTACGAATCCCCGCTGGTCACTTCCTCCTTCAAGCATCAGAAATGTTGTCCTGCTTTCCGCAGACTCGCTTTGTGCTCACTCCCACTACATGGTCCGGAAACTGTGTCAGGTTGCATTTAAATGTGAACCCAGCATGGTGGGAAAACAAAGACAAAATGTCAGGAGGGCAGGATGAGGGTTGGAAACAAACAGCAGGAACAAAGAAATTGACATTTTGTTGTTTTATTGCAGCATGTTATTTCCTTTGCCAGGAGGCAGTTCAGAACGACAGGCTGTTAATTATCTCTTGCTGAATGAAAAAGGAAAAAGAAAAGCTTTTCTTTAAGTTCTGCTGGATCTGTAGGACTTTGCTTTTATGCTCCATCCACACTAGATCTCTGTTGCCACTATTTGTTTTCCCATTATTTGTTTTATTACTACACATTATCTGCTGCCTTGCCGAGAACTACTTGTGCGAAGTGGAAAACATAAGAGTCCCGCCACAGTGACGTATGGCGCTATAACTGGAGTGAGCGTATTGTGATGATGAATCACCATAATGACGGTCCTAATTTGAGTTTTTGTTGGCCCTGACTGCTCCGGGCTCGCCCGGTCAGCAGTGTTTGAGTTTTAATTGCTCCGTTAAAAATGCAGCAGATTGAACGTGGTCACAGGGGCTTTGAGTATGTGAGCTTGTTAGAAAATCCCCGAGTTTTAACAGTTTGGGACAAACCAATTTACAGGTAGCGTTTTTTCTATTTTTATGAAAATAGAACTAATTAGATGAACTCCTGTCCTCCAGGGATGGTATTTTCACACTGATTTGATCTTTTCTCAGTCATTCTATATTCAATCATTTATTCTAGACTGGAAAGTTTACACAAATAAAACATTTCTTCTTCTCTGTTTGGCTCGGTCTCACAGTATCTGACGGCTGTCGCTGATTAACCAAATGTTCGCTGAAGATATCAGGTCTGCAGCTAACCATTAATTTAGTAATCAATTATTCTGTGGATTATTCTTATGATTGAGTAATCTGATAAGACAAGTAGCGCGTTTTGCAGATTTTTCTGCTGATCTCTTAGGATTATTTTGTGCAATATTAGAAGTACAAAGGGAAATGAAAACAAGAAAATTGTTGATTTTCCTTTTTTAAATAAAAAAAATAAATATCTCATTACCAAAAATGCATTAACAAAGCATTCCTCCACTATACGCTTGATCATTTGCAGCTAAAAACTAATTCTAACAATCAACATGTGAAAAGTTCAGAACCTTTCTGCTTGACTTGGGATCAATACAGCAAAGGTTTTGACTAGTTTTTCAATCAACTAATTAATGATTACATAGCAAAGGTGCTTAAGAGATTTTTTACTTTTTTACATTTACAGAATTTTAACTTGGTAAAACTAGAGCAGTTCTGGGTAAAATATATTTACAAAAAATGTTTTTTTATCTTAATGTATACATTCTTTGTACAGTTTTGGCATAATATCTGCTCTTAGTGTTCTTTCAGCAAATGGCATGTTTCACAGCATGCATACTGAAATTACAGATTAGTTGAAATTGATCAATCATAACTCATTTGATTAATTATTTCAGCCCCAGAATATGTTCTTCTCTTTTATGTATTCTTGGGGAAGAAAAATACACAAACCAAACTTGTAGCGGTCATAGAAGTAGAAAATACTTCTTTTCCCCGAAACTAATTGGAAGCGATTATTTAATGCCTTTTTAATCCCAGAAAAGGATCGACAGTGTTTACGTATTTTTTAACATTTAGATGTTGCTCATTTAGTGAATTAAATCAACGAGTTGCTTACTGCCTGTCCAGCGGATATTATTTAAAATGTGCTTTTTCTGCAGAAATTGTTCGAGCGATGACCTATGTGATAAACCAAGGCATGGCCATGTACTGGGGGACGTCTCGGTGGACAGCCATGGAGATCATGGTGAGTTCCTCTCAGCTTTTCTTAAGTGTCTTTAGCACACTCTCTTGGAGTAACTAAAATAAAAGAGGAAAGCATGTGAAATAATTCAACGCGGTGTGGAACATTTTAGGAAAGTAAAAGCAGTACACGCCGTCCTCCTGAGTGCTAAGTCTAAATTTTCAGTCTAAACTTGTTATAAAGTCACATCCAAGTATTATTAAAATGTAACACTGCCTGTACTTTGACGCTAGAAGTATTATTTATTCCATATAAAATCAGCGTCCTTCATCAGGATTACAGTGGTTTTACACAATTTCAGCTGCAATACGAAGGATTTAAAAAACATTTTTTGGTTAACTTAAGAGCTCCAGTAGGCAAACATCAGCTGAGCATGCGCCTCTTGGACTGGCTGCTTGTGCCACATACGAAGCTCTGGATCGCTCTTCTGTTGTGTTTATTGAGCTCTGGACTCTGATTTTTTTGTTTGTTTGTTTGTTTGTTTGTTTGTTTTAAAAGACTAAAAGCCAAATTGTCGTCAGTGGTCCTAAAATTTAGAACATTTCCACGGCGACCTCGTTCTGAACGATCACGCTGCTTTCACGTCAGACCCACGATTCTGCTCAGGAAGAGTTTGACAGCAGGAAGTAAAAAATGAACAACAGACAAACTGTTCACAGCACATACATAATGTGACTGCTGCTCTGTGTGAAAACTGCATGGCTTTGTATTCATAATCTATGCTGAACAAGGCTACTTACAAGGCATTTACACCAAGATGTCACTTTCTGTTGTTTGATCCAGTCTCCTGTAAAATAAGTTTTATCATAGCATTATTGCTAGTCTGATACACACATGTAGCAACGACATGTACTTCACTAAACTACATCATGAACTGCATGTGACGTTATGCCTTATCCCACACATGCAGGTTACTTTAGAGCATTTGACTCGCATTTAAACGACCACACTAAAAAACAAAATCAAACGGACCAAAAATCTGGACCTGAACACAAAGATCTCCTGCGTGAACACATTTCTTACTTCTGAGCGAAGTGAGGAAAACAGACGAGATAATTTTCTCCAGAGGAGGAATCCTAATTCCGTCACATCAATAATTGAGGAGCCAGTTTTTCACCTGGAAAAGGTCGCCAACAGATCTTTGAGGATCAGAGCCAAATGTCAGGAAATAAAGACGTAGAGCCCTGGCACGTAGTGGTGGACAACTTAAGGTCTGAATTTATGAGAATGGCATCGTGGTGTGAATCCTCAGGCCCACTGCTCTTTTACCGTGTCCTCCTAAATATTTCAAGCTGCCCTCTTTCTGCACAGTTTGGAGGACCTTCCTCGTAGCCTAAGCACCATCACAGCTACTGGCTGTTAGAACATCTCCTTGGCTTTGGATTGTTGGAGACATTTCTGGATTCTTTGGTAATAGAAAATGTTGCACTAATGAGACTGTAGCCTTCGTAAAGACCACAGGAAGTGGAATAACAGGCCTCTCGATCAGCAAAAGTAGCTTCTATCCAAGTATTTTACAGCAGGCAGGGATGGAGAAGGGCAAGAAACCAGCAGGTTGAAGAAACAATGGAAGATTGTTTATGTGCAGCAGCACAAAAGAAACATTTGAACCTTCGGTTATTGTTGCTCACAACTGGCTGCCTAAGATCAACCTGGAGAGAAATATTCTCACATACTGCAGCAATGTTAAATCCGGGCCTGTTGTGGTTCTGGTGCCATCAAGGTTTATGGTCCAGCTGGGTCAGGAGCAGTTTTGACAGAACCGAAAGAGGAACGATCACTGATGCTGATCACTAAAATGAAGTTTTGAATCAAAACACAAAGGTGGTGAGAGACAAGTCAGAGCTTGGTCACTCTTGATTCAGACACCCGGGTAAGAGTGCTTGATGCTGAATGAAATAAAACGACCAGTGACCCCTGGTCACATAACTCATGATGCGCCTACATGGGCTTGTAATTAGGGCTAAGACAATCCTGTGCTTCCCTGAAGATCTGAGACTGGGAGCACAAACTAACAGCGGTGAACAAAACACCCATCTTAAATCCTCCTCTTCACGCCCTTTGTAGACACGCTGCAATCTGCATCCATCTTCTCTCCCTGTGATCTCGCTGAAAGGGCGTTTATATCCTTGAATAGTTCAAGCCCCAGTGACGGCTCTGTTATTTAGACAGCTTCGGTAACGAGGGGGGCTAAAAGGGGGCGTTGAAGCGTACGTGACAAGGCAGCTCTTTGCTGTATGTGCGCTCTGGCCCACACGATCAGGCCGGAGCCACATGTCACAGACTGCAGCGCATGAGGGTGGCTGGTAATTGTTGGGCTGGATGAGGGCAGGAGACAAACAAATAAACGATGGTTTAAATAATCAACCGTTTCATTGTGAGCGTTTGGGCAGAGGGAGTCGCTTGTCTAACTTTCTGATGCCTGAAGACTGGGAGTTCACTGAAACCTACACATTTTGACGTTTTTCAAGGTTTTCAGGGTTATAACTAGAATTGGGTTTATATCGGGATCAGCTGTGCTGTGTTGTGACACTTTATAGAAAAAAACAAGGAGAAAAAACATGCGTTTGTGTGCTTGCTTCGGTATTTTGCTCTTAAAATACACAGGAAAGAATAGATATGATGAAACACTTCCAGGTATATGAAAAGCTTTAAGTGTGGCGTCTCAGGGAATCAGTACAGAAGATTGATTATCTGACTCCGAGCTGTGCTTTACCAGTTTGGCCTTGCTCCTGCAGGCACATATATATCGGAACGAGAATGAGATAGTATGAAAATCACTTTATAATTAGACTACATTATTACAATAACTATTCCATTTTCCTTTTTTTCCCTATTCTCGTAAATTACCAGGAGGCGTATTCGGTGGCACGGCAGTTTAATTTGATCCCTCCGGTGTGCGAACAGGCAGAATATCACCTCTTTCAGAGAGAGAAAGTGGAGGTGCAACTCCCTGAACTTTATCACAAAATAGGCAAGTATTCTTTATGTTAATGTGCATTGTAAATGTCTTTTTGCTAGGCTGACCAGACTGCTGATTAAAAAAAAAAAAAGACACTTTTTCATTCACTGCATGTACACCAGCACCGACAAGTCATTTCCTCAACCTTAATCCAATTTGTCCAGTAGACGTTTTTGCAGGACAGGCTAAAAGTACTGATTCAACACAAACTCAACCTGGTTAGGAAATCTACTGTAATGTTCTGACATGTTGCCTAAAACATGAATATCTACATGTGTGATAAGAAGATGTTTTTTTTTTTTTCGTCCCTCTCAGATAAATTTTAATACCAGGAAAATATAATCTAGCCTAATACAAATTATGGTTTTAAAATGATGATTTCATTAAAAGGAGCATATAGTGCCATTTTCTAGCATAACAAAGTAACCGTGTTGCCTTCAGTTCTTATAAAAATGCTGCATATGGCGAAAACAACTTGAAAGAAAAACCTGACTTTGCAGTTAATATCTTGAAATTGGCCTCCGTCTCTTTAAAAAGCTCTCACTCTTTCCCCCATCAGCATGCCATCACAGCAGCGCTCCTCCATGATGCTGTTTACAACTGCAGAGCGCTGAGCTGAGCAGTAGTTTGTATAACGAGCTCAGCAGATTCCAGCAGCTGTTTGTTATGTGCTGCTGCCGCTAGTCTAGAGGACCCGAGCGGGGGAGCGGTTCCCTGCGAGGCAGAAGCTCAGCTGGAGACGCCAGCTCCATGTTTTAACTCCCGTTTTGAATTCCGTCGTCACAGGAGTCGGAGCGATGACTTGGTCACCGCTAGCGTGTGGCATCATTACGGGAAAATATGAGAACGGCATCCCGGAATCATCAAGGGCCTCAATGAAGGTCAGTACACCCAAAGGTCACCTGCACAACATTTACTAGAGCAGGTCGAAGAATTTAAATAGAGCCTTTGTTGTGTGATGCCTAAAGCTTTCAGCTCTATGACTGAAACGGCAAAATTTTCCTCCTTTTTTTTTAAGCCTTGTTTTTGTTCTCACTCTCTTCTCTTGAAATGTCTTCTTGTTCTTCTGATCGCTCATTCCGTCTGTCTCGCATCTCCTGCCAGTCGTATCAGTGGCTGAAGGAGAAAATAGTAAGCGAGGATGGAAGAAAGCAGCAAGCTAAGCTGAAGGAGCTAAACCACATTGCAGAGAAGCTGGGCTGCACGCTGCCTCAGCTGGCTGTGGGTAAGGCTGAGTGGCACATTCTGCTGAAGGAGCATCTTACTCTGCATCTTGACAGTAATGTTAACCTTCAAAAGTCATCATCAAAGTGCTTTTATTTTATTTTTTTTTCTTGACTGCCTGTTACACTAAAGTGCAGACATGTCATACTCATTCTTGTTTTGGACAGGATGATTACAGAACACTAAAGTTAAAAACAAAACTAAACTCCATTGAGAATCCTGCATGCGTTTGAAGGACAGACTGAATGTTGACCTTTCTCCTGTTAATAATATTCAGTGCTTAGTCACCGGGGAGGGGGTACTCATTGTGATTTTCTCCAGCATGGTGTTTAAGAAACGAAGGAGTGAGCTCAGTCCTTCTGGGAACATCCAACCCTGAGCAGCTTACGGAGAACCTCGGCGCCATCCAGGTACAAAACACAAACGCAAACCCACTTTTCTGTCTTCACCCGCCTCGTTTCACATGCATCTGGGTCGTTACACGTGGGGATAATGCCATGTTGTGCTCAGTTCTAATTAATTACTAATTAATTATTTTTTTGGTAATTATTTCGTTCATGCATCACTTGTGATTTTGAAAACCCTGGTTTTACTGTGGGTAGTTAGAATTAGGGATGGGAATTCGTGGCCCTTTCCAGGAAACCTTAAGGATTCGTTCACTTCAAAGAGCAGTTCAAATGATAAATGTTTTAAAAAGTTCATTTTGCTAAGAACAACCCATTTTATCCTTATCCCATGTAGCTTTTCTGCAAGTGTTGTGCGCATTAGTAACATTTTAGTGTTATTTGTAATAAAAAAGGAAAAGGTAGCAACCAGTAGAGTGTGTGGACTTGAGTTGCTTTGGCAGAAACAAAAATCTTTTTCTGAATCATTAAATGTAACAAAGCAACACACTGTCAGTGTCATGCACAGAGCTGCGTATCGCTGTACATCTGCCACCATGATGTTATATGTCCAGCCATTTGTTTTACTTTATTTATTTGTCTTTTAAATAATTATAATTTTAAATTAAAAAGAATAATAGTTACTGCATTGTGTGCAGTGCAGCAAGCAAAAGATGTAGAAATCAAAGAATGGCTCTAACTGAATCGAGTCCTATAGTTCGTGGTAAAGAGTCGTTCAAAAGAATCAGATTGTTTGTGAACGTCTCATCACTAGTTAACCATGTTCAGGATTAGTTTTAGAGGATCAGTAAAACATCAAACCAAAACGTTTCCTACAGATCTGCAATGTCAAAAGTTCATATTTTTCTCACAATTCTAGAGTTCGTCTTCCTTATTTATGTATTGATTGCCATTTTTTTAAAAGTATAAATACAAATGGTTAAGTCCTATTTATAGTGAGTATTTTGACTGTGGGCAGACTTTAAATGTGGGAACTTAAAAAAACCCAGATGGATGAAAATGGCCGTTTTTTCATCTTTACATCTTTTGCACTATACTCAAAATATAACCTTTGGTTCTGTTTGCCTCCCTTCATTTCCTGCTTTATCCTCGTGTAAAAACTCTCTGTTTTGTCCAGGTCCTCCCTAAGATGACCTCTCACATCGTGTCGGACATTGACCACATCCTTGGCAACAGACCATACAGTAAGAAGGACTACCGCTCTTAGAGACGACAAGGTGCAGGCTGATGGACCGACAAGAGGTCTACTGACGACTACCCAACTTCAGCTACACCTTGAACCCTCCTTGGTTCAGAGTTCAGATCCACAGCTCTCTCCTTGGATGTGCCTAACCAGCCACAGACCACTCTAGCCGGAAATGGCCAACCTTGCTACATCCGAGCATTGCATTCTGTAACTATCTTCAGTCGAGACTTACGGTTCGATCAGCTCTACCGCGTTCATCTCAGGTGCAGTCCAGCTCAGCCAAGAAAAGCTCAGACTTTCCATGGCCTCAACCGCAGCTTAGTCGATCAAAACTTTCCGCCACCAATCAGAGGCATTTGCTACTCGGCTAGCGTGCAAAGATACAGAAATAGAACTATGCAGAGATCAGAGTAGCTCAGATCCAACCGCATGCTTAAATTATTGAAACACTAGACCCACTGTTAGAAAAGGTTAAAGTTCTGATACACATTTATGTTGAGACTTTAACATGTTCACTGCTACATCTCATTTTTAGAGATACTAGACTTGTCATTAACTCCAGCTGTTTCATGAAGACAAAGAGGCATTGCAGAGCTATTTAAAATTAAAGTGCCTTTTTTAAGTGCACCTTGATAACTCATCAGAAAACATATGAGGCTTGTAATAACAACTCATTTAAGCACAAAATTCATATTGTTTCGCAGCAAAGTACTCCAGTAGAGGCACCTTATGTATAGAAATTAGACAAACCTCAAATGAGTAGAGACCTCAGATGCATGCTGAACAAATCCCTTATTCAGACCTTTTATTAATATGCCGAGCAGCGTAGCAAAATAAATTACCATAAGCGCTTCAAACTCTCACCTCCTTTGTCAGAGGTGCCTACTAAAGTCTGGGATGAAACATCTTCCAGTCTTTACAAACAACAAGGTGACTCCCTCACACTTCCTGCAAAAACGAGCTTTATGAATATAGATAGGACCTCGACACTCATCGGCTCGACTCGTCTTTAAAATGCCTTCTAAACGCAACCGATCCCTATATTTACAGTAGGCTAACGAGTAGATATTTCTGGCTGCAGATCCCTGAGTATAGCAACAACCAGATGCATGTTTCTCTGCTACAGTGTGCCTCCTTCTTCTTTTTGATAAGTTTTTGATCAGAAATGCTGCAAGCTTGTCTGCTGTGTGACTTTGATGAAGCAAGAGGATTGTGGTACCAGAAAGAAAACGAAAAAAAAAGAAAAAAAGAACTGGACTTGAGTAGAAAAGGGTAAACGTGAAGTATGGCGCCCTCGTGTGAAAATTTTAAGGAACTGCAGACATCTTCCACAAAACGGAGACGAGTAAAACATGCGGATTGCTCAGCTTAAAGTCACAGAAGAAGAAAAAAAGTATTTACTTGTGAACTGAAGCAGCATCACTGATTTCTTCAAAGAGCTTTGACTGTATTAATGGAAACTATTTAAGATATTTGAGGGGGAAAACACTGGTCTAAACCACAACATGATGGAATAAGTTTGTCATGTGTGGGAAATAATTGTTCTAAACTGCTCATAGAATCTAAAAATCTATTTTGACATTTGAAAAAAAGAATAGCTTGTTTGAGGATGTTACATGTATATATAGAGGTTTAAGGCTAATCTTGTTACATAGGCAAACTACAAGAAGCCTGTCTTGCATATGAGGGCTTTCCTGTACTGTATGAGAAATCTATAAATGAGATGTAAATAGAGATATTTTATTGCTCACTGCACATCACTGAGATTTCATCGTCCTCGCTCAGAGTGATTCGACAGCCGCAAAGTCTTCACTTTTCTCTCCTCAAGGAAATCCAAATGTAGTTCGGATCGTTCCCCATTTGTGAAGTAAACTATGAACTGACCTGAATCAGCTTTTACTTAGGTTTGATGATAAACACCAAACTCCTGTGGTAATCTTTTATATTCTGACTTTTCGGTAGTTTGTGGCAGTTGCCATTTTATGTACTCCCTTAGTTCTGTTTCATCTGGAAAATAAGCCATCGTTGAGATGAGCAGAGAGAGAGAGAGAGAGATGTTGGCCAGGTTTCAGCCGAATCACAGTCTTTGTCCTTGGTGTCCATGTGTTGACTTGCGGCACAGTCGGCCTCTAAATCTCAGTAGCGAACTGTTTTTGTGCTTGCCAGACGGTTCCACGCTCCGAGGAGAAATGAAGAGCAGCTTTTGTCTTACGGCTTACTTTGAGACGTCTGCCTCAGAAGGATTACGAACCCTGGACCTCGCAAACGTTTCAAAACGAAACTGTTTTAGGAAGAAAAGAACTGGGAATTTGCTGAAAATATATAGTGCATTTTTTTTGTTTTGTTTTGTAGCAGTTATCATTTTTAAACTATAGAGAGGTTTCAAAAAGGCTCAAAAATTGTAAAACCTGTAAAAAAAAAAATTGTCACATTGATCCTGTGGTTTAATGTCTTTTGGATGGGATCCCAGAGAAAATGATGGCGTGACGGGAATCAACCTGGTGCTGCCCCTCCCCAACTCGTTGGTGATCAGCTGTCTAAATAAAGGATCCTGTGCTTTTCTCTAATTTACAAGACAGACAAATGTAGCTGTTTTGAAATTTGTGAAAAGCACAAGCGGTCATCATGAAACTTAAGCTCTCCTCATACCAGGCTGGTGTTTAAATGATTGGAGGCAAACCTCTTTTCTCTACATATTAATCCAAGGATACAGACTTTCTGGTAATCTTTGCACTGGTCTTGATCAATATTTGATTCAGTTTTCCGAATGCCTTCATTTACAAAGTTTTCTTTTTTCTTTTCTTTTTACTTTAGTTGCTTTTCTACACATTGTCGGCTCAAAAACTGAAACTGAATTCTAATCCACTTTCAGGTATTGATATATTAAAAAAACAAACAAACAAAAAACTCCTAAGTTAAAGTTAAGAACTGGTTTTGTCAACACATTTGATCAAATTGGACAAACTGAATCTTTAGGTATTTTGCTGGTTTCTGTTTTTTTTTGTTGTTTTTTTTTTACAAAAATACCACTGAAAAAGTATTTGAACAAATAAAAAGTATCTCTTTCAGCTCCCAACAAGGTAACTCTTAAAAAGGCAGTAATACTTCTAAGACAGTCGACGATCAGCTAAAGGGTGACGCATTTAATCTGCTCGTAATTGTTTTTCATCTCTTACTTTTATCTCCACCTTTCCATTTCCCTTTTTTTTTTTAAATGACACAATAAGATTCATTTATTCATAGTCAGACCAAATGTGTGAAAACATCCAACAAAAAGACCTTCAGAAAGTTTCAAGATCTCTTAATCTACACTACAAAAAAAACTCTCCATCACTGGAATTAAGTGAGAAATAAATTCTGGGTGGTTTTAAGTGTCTGTGCTCACGTCGTCACTTTGCTCATCAGTCCGTTAGGCTGCGGCTGTCTGGTAGAGTGCCTTCACCCGGGTCCTAAGAAATACATTCAGGGATGTCTTTCATTATAAAGTTGGTGCGTGGTGCATTGGTGTTCATCTAAAACATGTTGGAAAATTACTTAGCATTCAGTATAATGTCTAAATACTTAAATGAGATTTATTTCAACAAAGAATACTCAGAATCAAAACTGCAGTTCTAAGGCAGAAACCCTCTGAAAGTAAAGATTAACCGCAAACCTTAGCTTGTATTTTGTCCGTTAACATAGCAGAAAATTGTAGCCTGAATTTTTATTCCAGTTTAAATAGATTTGCTTCTTGTCCCTGAGCTCCGTATTGTTGGAGGCGTATGCGTGAAGGCGAGTGCACAGTTAAATGGAATATACATGGTACAGGGGAAATACTAGAACAATAAAAAAAAGAGTAAGGTTGCATAATATGAAATGCAATGTAATTGGTGCAAATAGTTTTATGACTGGCTTAGGGGAAAATATCTTTGAATCACATATTTGAACATTTTAGTGTTTTTTTTATCCGCCAAAAAGTGAAAACCATCTAGTTTTCCAGCAGCCTGGATTTCAAAGCAGTAAAGCCATTTAAAAGAGCTGATATGGGCAATATAACAGGTAGACTCACTGGCTGCAAGAGCAAAAATATTTAATTCATTAGCAGCTATGCAACAACAAAGAACACAAGGTAATTGGTCAGTAATCTAATTCTAATTTAGTAAAATACGATACAGAAATCCCCCAATACTGTTCCAGTCATTGTTTTCCCCCATGTGCCGTTCTAAGCAACAGTGTACTGTCTCTTTGCTGACGAGTGCTCTCTCTGTAAATACTCTATATGAATGTGTGATAATAAATACATGCATTGCCTATGAAAACAGTGTCTTTGATTTTATGCTAAACAAGGTAAAACACAGTCATGTGGAAAAATCCGCTTTTGATTCAGTTATGGGAAGAAATCATTTAAAATCTTGTAGAAACAACTTCAGTCAGATAATTTTAAAGAGTTATTCTCCCTAATTATCGAGGGCCGTGACTGGATTAACCTCACTTCCTTTAGTTTGCAGCCATTCTGGCTTTGCCATCATTGTCCTGCACAGCTTCATCTGTTGACTCTGGAGAAGTTTGGTGTGCAGGGAGTTTATGGTCATTCAGTGTCTCTCCTTTTACTCTGTTTATTGCAGAACATGGTTTGAAAGTGGCAAATGACTACAAAGTGCCGCGGTGCTCCGGCAGCAGCCCTTCTGCCCCCACACTGTGCCCGACAGCTGCTCTTACAGGCTCGTGTTAATACACCATGTGTTTTTGTTTGACACTTCTACCTGTCGACACCCGAACTTTTGGATTCAGGTATCTTGAAGCAGAAAAAAAAAAAACATTAAGTTGGGACATCAGCCCTTGAGGAACAGAGTTGACCCCGGCGTTTGAAATAGATTTAAGGGCATGTTCAGAAGTCTGTTTCTGAAATATGTTTTTAAATCAATGCTCTGAATATTGCACATATTTAAAAAATATATTAAAGGGGTGTGAATGAAACACACAAGCAAGTATAGCTGGTTGCTTTATTTGTTACAAAAACGATTTCATGAAAGTGAACTCTGCATCCACACCAAAACCACATGCCTAACCTGTAAAAAATTAGATCCTGTGTCTTTTTCTTAATCCTCCATCCTCACCCAGTCCCACCCATCAAATAATCCCTCCAACTCCTTGTCCATTTTTCTTCTTCTTGGTTTACTTGGAGCCGGTGGACAGAAGAGCAATGAGTCCTGAAGAGGCACTGATGGACAGAATGTAGTTGCTAGGGAGCAAAAGGTCAAGGAGAAAAAATGCACCTCTACAAAACAACTCATTTTCATATCGACAATGTCCCTCTCTCTACAAATGGGGGAAGGCAAATTAAAGAAGATCTCGAGCTTGAGCCAAGTAGATATCGAGAATGGATAAATGAAATTTCGGATCAAGGAAGTGGTTCAAAAAGAAATTTCTAATAAGATGTGCAATGTATTTAAACTCTGACCACAAATCTCCCATATAGTCAACACTGAAAAGTAATTTGCCTGAAAGGATACACAGTGGGGTTGAAGTTCTTGAGCAAGAAGAAGGAAGCGACGATGACGAGCACCAGGAAGAGGGTGTTGTTGTAAAAGATGGAGAAGGTGGTGGCTTCATAGTCGGCCACCTCGTTCTTCTTCCACAGGATCCTGGAGAAAAGGAAAAACTGAGTCGATCTCTTTCTCACTGACGATGTTCAGATAAAGTGCAGTGAAGCTTTGGTTTTATTTCCTTTTCAAAAAGACAAATACAATATTCAGTTTGGCTTAATTTATCAACTTTTAAAACAAAAGGAGGGGAAAAAAGTCTCACCTTTCATCCTTCTCTTTGCGAGACATCTTGCGATTGTCTGCTTCAGACAGCTTCCTGGTGACCTCTTTGGAAACGGCGTCCTCTCGTTTCTGAGCCACTCTGAAACAAAAACAAAGAAAACAGTGAATTCATTAAATCTCTATTTCAAAGAATTAACTTGCCAAACAAAAATCGAGAAATTGTGCAAATTTGCATACAACTTTCCGCCAACATTTTCCTATTTTGTCACTATGATCGACTGAGCTGCTCTTTTCATTACTCTTACTTGTGTTTCAGAACAAACTTGACGTTCTTGTAGGCGAACGCAACCAGGTATGTGCTGACCAGGGTCATGACAGCGTACAGTACCGCAGACTGGACCAGGTCCATGTGCCAGATCCTCCAGAACAACCCTGCGAGGACACATACAAAGAAAACAAAAATCAGAAATACAATTTTATTGTATTGTATTTATTGTATTTTTAGCCTTTGCGTGATAAAGACTTAAACGGGAGCATATCTTGAAAAAGCTTCATCACCACCTTAAACTTCAATGTGCTTGTTAATGTACATGTAGCTAACACCAACTATAAAGTCTTAAAAAATGCAAACATTTTAAAAAGACTAAGCAATGCTAAGCCTGGTGGGGGCACAAGTAAAGCCTGGTGGCCCGCCAGGCTTATAATATACTGGGAAAAACCCTGCAATTACTATTTCAAAGTCTTTTCGGTACGTCTACCTGCTGCAAATACAGATGTAAAAACATACCAGTTCTTTTTAAAACAACTCAGGCTGGACGGAGAGCATCTGAACTTCAGTTTAAGCTTTAAAACAGATTCTTGGGTGGATTCAGATCCTGTTTTTGAGTCATTCTAGTATATGAATATGCTTTCATCTAAACCCTGTAATTGTAGATCTGGTGATATGTTTTGGGTCGTTGTGCTGCTGGATGGGGGAACCTCATCCCCAGCCTCAAGTATGTTTATGGTGTCGGATGGTTCAGTCCTTTATTTATCTCCACACATCATCCAGTCAGATTTGAGCAGATTCCCTGATGCTGCCACCATGTTTCACCATGGTGATGATGTGTTCAGGAGGATATTTTTAGTTAGTTTTTAGCCACACAATGTTTTGCAGACTACCCTCTTCCACGTGTTTGCTGGGTCTCTGACATGACATCAAATAAACTGCAAATGACTTATAAAAGTGACTCTCCCTTTGCTACTCTCATAAAGTCAGCACTAATTGTTATCTTTACAGCTCCACTTCACAACTGTGCACAACTTTGTGATGGTTTATCACAACAGCCCCCCCCCAAAAAAAATACTAAAAAGTGTGTGGTAGTAAGATATTTGGAAAACTTCAAGGTGCGTGAACACAATGTTCTTGATGGGAAACGGAGTTCTCATCAACCGTAGCACAACTTTAGCCATTTGTATCATTACTGTTTGTTTAAATCATTAATCCATTACGCGGCGTTACTTTCTCAAACGCTCCTCATTTTTTTGTTTTTGTTTATACTTTTCCAGTCCTTCAGTGTTAGCTTTAGCAGTTAGCAGCGGCTTTTTTTTTTTTTTTCTTGTACTCACAGATAGGAATGGCTGAGACGATGAGGGCATTCCCGTAAAACAAAGCCGTTGACTTTGCCGACAGATTTCTGCTGAAGTCCTGCAAGAGAAGGTCCTCTTCGGACTGCTGCTTGTTGCTGCCTTTCGGGGGCATTTTTCTGGCAGAGAGGCCGGTATGGAAGCTACTCAGAAGCAGACTGAAGAGGACTGACACGTCGGTGAATGAGAGGACGAGGGACGCGTCAGCACAAACCTGGAACTACATCGACTCACTTCCTCTGTGAAACAAGGAGCAGTTGCTGAGTGCTGCCCCCTGCTGGAAGATAAAGGCATTGTTGTACTTAGTGTTGTGGTTTGCTGAAGGTAAGATTGAAAACCACCACAAAATTTACTATCTGTTTTTGTTGTGCTCTTGTTTGTTTGATGCATGAGGATTCTTCAAACCTGAGGTTACATACTTTTCTATTTAAGATCCGTCTTATTCATAAAACTCTAAATGCTTAGCATAAACTCTTTTCAGGACGTCATCAGCATTCTTACATGCAAACAAATAGTCTCATAGAAAGCAAACAGGTTAAAAAATGTGGGAATATCAGTTTTGTAAATGGGTGGTGCAACAATAGTTGAACCCCAGCTTTATCTTCACATGCTAGAGACAATGTAGGCTAATTGCAATGGCAGCCATGCTCTCTGTTCAGAGTCAACCTATTTTTGACGGTAACCAACAAAGAGCCCTGCTGGTTCCTTGTCCACCACAAGGACCCTGGCCCATTCAAGATGGTGATGTGTGTGTCTGCTGGTGGTGGTCATTTTACTGGCTGAAAGAGGCACAGTCACAGTGATTTTTACCTTGCAAGGTTCACACTTTGACCACTAGAGGTCAACTTCTACTCATACTTGGACTACATTCCTGCAATGTATCGACAGTTTGACCGTGACACATCAGAAAGTTCAGGCTAACTAGAAATACAAGCTGTGTTTTCAGATCCTGCAAATCAGAAGAACACTACGATCCCAATGGCTGCATTGATTTATTCATTACTGACTCAACTATCAGATCTATATCAAAAAGTTGGTATGACCTTTTGGGAGATACAAACGGATAAGTAAACTGCACCACCTCCAATAAAATGATAACAAGTAAAGTCTTTGGTAAATAAAGTGTGTTTTATCTTAACCCAGCAGATCTCAGCAGAGGTCACACATATCTGGTGCACTATTTCAAAGTTCTCTTCAACACATTCTCTTCTGACAAACGCGTCACATTCCACGGTGTGTGTCTGAGTGGCGTCATAAAAGCTAACCTGTTAAATATGAGCCTCCTCAAAAGTCCCTTCCACTCCTTATCTCATCGTCAAAGTCTGTCACATGCCTGCCACCGGGGATGTTTCAGTACTGTGGAAGGAAGACAGTAAAGAAACGGGCAGAAATGTGTTCTGCTGCTGTGGCTGACACACTGTTTAACCCCCCGCTGAGCTATTTTCCTCTTGCTTCCATGAGAGCAAGCTGCATGCATGTGCGACTGAGTGAGTGCATTTGTGTGAGTGGCAGAGTGCATTGCAGGGAGGGCAGGTTTGCGTGATGTGCCTGTCTTTAAATGGGGATAGGGCTTAGGGATTATCTGTTCACTTCAGGGGTGCAGGAAGGAGGGCTGGGGTGGGGCAGGGGGATGAGGGATATGCCAATAACGGTGCCAACATTCTGCCTGGCAAGAGTGGTTATCCCTTTTTCCTCGTGTTTGTCAGCCTGATTGCTTTGGCTTTGGTGACACCACAGACATAATCACCAAAGGGCAAAAAACATACTGTACTGCCTAGACCAAACTGCAGGAAACAAGGAGAAGACACAGTCAAGTCTGGTTTTTGCAGACCAGGCACCCTGATGACATTTTTATTATTTGTGAATTTGTGACATATTACCCGTCGGATTTATTCTCTGAATACCTAAAGCTAACATGGATTGTATAATTACATATACAGTGGTACTTAATACATAAGAGAAAAGGAAATGACTTATCGCTTCTGCAAAATGTTAAGCTATATAAATATATAAATCAGACAGTTGTAGCTTGGCTTTGTGTCTCTGCCAGCATTGCACATCTACACTATAGAGGGAAATATTGCACACAAATAACAAGCTCTCTCAGTTTAGATGGAGAGTGTTTGTGGATATCAACATTAAAGGAGATTCTCAATGGGATTTGGGTCTGAACTTTGGCCGGACCTCTCTGCAACCTGCTGACAGATTGTTTCGTCTGCAGCGACAACAAGATTTCGGGGGTTGGGGGAAAGTTTGTAGTCTTTTACATTTAAACCGTATGATTTTTTGTTTTCTTATCATTCAGGGATAATTCATCCAAGAAGTTTTGTTTTAGACGCTGAAAGATTGATTCAGGGGATGAACTAAACGCATACAAAATGGTATAAATGTACAGCACCTTTACTAACAGCTTGTGGAATATTATTAATTTAAGTAGAGAGCGGAGTGGATCCAAGAATGGACCACACCTTTGGAAACACAAAGAAACACAATATCCAGAGTGTGTATTCACTGGCTCCTCCGTCACACAGGTAGCTAGAAAACCATAATAAAAATGGATGGGGAATTCCAATGTGGCTAAGTCATTTGATTAAAACAGAATGATTCACTGTATGAAAATTGCAGCACATTACTGTCTGGAGTCCAGAGCAGAGGCTGTATCATCTGCAACCTTTCAAACTGTTGTGACACATCCACGACCAGAACAGAAACCAGACTGGGCCGGAGATAACAAGCTGTTGACCTCAAGATACCAGATTGACTGTTTATTAACAAGTCTCTGCACAACTTGAAGTTCACAAGGTAAAATATAAACCGGCCTGCAACTGTTCAAAACAGAATGACCACCAGTTTTGAAGAGGAGCTGTACCAGATTTCCGGTCAGCTGGTATTTCACCAGTATGGACAGACTGGATGGAAGCTGCAGTTCAGAAAAGAAATGAGCAAAACCATCTGTCCCAGCTTTTTTTTTTTTTAAGATCTAACGAGAGACATTCAACTTTAACTTCTTTTGCACTAAAAGCTTTTGGTGCAAGTCTTTGAGATGCAACAGGTAAATCAGATGAGTCCAGCATTGGTATCTAAGCTCGTGAACATGTCAGAATGTCCTGACTTTGTGAAATGCAACAATATTATCTGATGTGTTAGATAATGGTGCGCTTGATCATTTATTTTCCAACTGCTTTGCTATTTTCAAATAGAAATTGTCACTTTCTATTCCAGATCTTCTGTCTTTGCAGCAGGCAACATTATTGTTGCTGCAGCAGTAAAATACCAGGTCTTGGGACAAGAAGGGGCTGATTTGATTTTTATACATTTATGCATTTTACTAAGATATGCTTATTAATAAGAGAAATATCAGGATATCAGAAAGAGTCCACACTTCATCTACAGTTGAAATACATACAATTTTGTCCCAACAGACTACTGAAAGGTCATGTAAGAAAGTATTAAAAAAAGTATAAGAGTATTAAAATCTTTAAAATAAAAATTTTACATAACTAATCCATGTTATTTTGGTCACGTTATTTACAGCTATTCAGAACAAGCATAAACAGCAAAGCAACAATCCAGTCGGATAAATATAGAGAACAGAAATAAACATTAAAATTTATTGCGTATGACCAATGGGTTTAAATATGAAATAGTTTTGCTCTTTAATATAAAAGCTAATTACTTTTCCAAAGCTTTGGGTTCCACGGCAGTTCCCTGCATGTACCATCTAACAAATGGTAAACAGCATTTATGAGCTGGCATGTGGTCAGGCGACATCCTCTGGCTTCTGCGGGGTAAAAGAGAAAGAAAGGCTTTTGAATCTTTTATCACAAACATATGTCATTAAAGGTCCCAAGTTGGAGGCTTTGGAGAGTAATTTCAAAAATTTTCTCCATTTCTCAGAAGCTTTGGTTATTACGTTTCCCCTTAATAAATATATAAATATATCTGTTTATTATTAATGTGTGTAAAACACGTCACCCAAGTTTATAGAACCACGCACAAGGATTTATATCCTTTGAACTTTTTCACACTTGTGCTAGGTTCAAAACCAACATCAGAATATTTTACAGAGGTTTTATTAGAAAGAATAATGAGAAATAATACTGACATGGTAAAAAAAAAAATTAAGTGTGGTTTTCAAAGTTTTTCAAGTAAAAATTATAAAAGTCTGGGATAGATCTGTGTTCTGCCCCCTTTACTTTGATACCAGTGAATAAGCCAGTCCAACCAGTTTCCCTTAAAAGCCTCCAATTGTAGTAAAAGAAATTATTTAAGAGGGGTATTTTGCAAAGAGTAATTGGTATAAAAAAAAAAAAAATCAGTCAAGATGTGCAAAACATAAAAAACTTGCAGCGAAAGGTCAATTTAAAAAGTATACAGTTCAGGAGGTTTATTGTAAATCCACCTCCTTGGTGGTAGGAGGTCATCCTGTAACTGGTGGGTTGCTGGTTCAAACCCCCATTCAGTCGTTGTTTTCATTATGCCAAAAATAGAAAAATGTGAGACACTCTATAAAGATATTGACAACCACTCGATAAACTCTGTGGTCCCTGATCTTCAGAGAGCGTTCACGATCTAACTAAAAGTTCACTTTACTTATGTACATATTACTGCTAGTAGCGACTTCAATCTGTCACTTCCTGGTGTGACATAGCTTTGATTGTTCATTAGGGCCTAGAAAAAAACATTCACCCACTCCTTCAAATGTGGCCGGCAGCCAAGCACACCCACCCATATGCCTCCCCTCTCACGGACATCCAGCTCCATTTGATGCTTCTTCTATTTTACTCTCTCCCGTTTAGCTCCAAAGCCCAGAGTGAAATGTGTTGTGGTGGAAGTTGGTACGGAACGGGGAGGTGAGCGGATTCTTCTTTAGTGTAGAGAGGAGGATAAAATGGAGTAAAACATTTGTCTTTTCAAAGGATGCCAGACATGTGTTTACACTTTCTGCCCACTTTTACCATAAATAGTTTCCTAAGCCTGGGGGTTGTGCGCTTGCATGTTAACCTTCATGTGACTGTGTGACTGAGTCAAAAGGAGCGTGGAAAGTTTGTTGGGTTCACCAATTTGTTTTCTCTCTTTTTTTTTTATTAATGAGAATTACTTTTTTTGATGTAAAGATTTTTTTAGTTCATAAAAATGCACTGACACAAACAACAAAACGAAAATGCAATCTCGTATGTCATTTATAACATCTTCAAGAAGTTCTTGATTAAAAGAATAAAAAATTAGTTTTCTACAAATAGTCATGAAATCGTCACTAACCGTCTGTCGGCTGTGTTTGTTTCCATCGGGCCACTGCTTCTCTGAAAATCATTTCTGGATCTGCTTTCATCTTTTATTACAGAAGCAAATTTCTGGAAAATTCTTGGAATCCACAGATCACCAGAGGCAGACGCAATTATGCATCTGAAGCATCAAAGTTTGAATTTTTCTCGGGGTGATTGGATTTATGGCTCGCTCTGTTTATAAACCGATAAAGAGGAGTGACGAACTGTGAGTCATATAGTAGGTGTTGAAGTGCAGCGCTGGAGTAAGACAGACAGTTATTTATCAGATCAGCCAGGCCCAAGCGTGACAACTCGAAGCTATCCGGACTGGGATGATTTTTCCTTCCAGAGCTGGTAGCGTTATGGTGGCCCTTTCAGACAGACCTCAGTCCCAAAGCAAATGCTCACATGCATCCATTCCTTCACTCTTAATATGGCCCAGATTTTACAGTGTAACCACACAGAAACATGCAGATAAGAGCGCTCTGCTGTGCTCTGATGTGTGGACACACACACATCGGGAGTGAGTTGTGTCCCAGTGGTTGTCTCTTTACAACACTGTTTGTTTTTGACTAAATGACATAGGAATTTATAGCCCCAAATAAAAAAAAAAATTTAAAAAAATGTGAACACTTAGCCCAGAACAGTGTGTGCATTTATGGTGAGCCCATGTGGAAAGACACGAAGGCTAACCTGCTGCCAACTTGGTTGTTCTAAAAAGCAGAGTGAGTGCAGAAGATGTTGACATTTTCTCAGTGGAGGGAATCTGCTGCTCCATCTGCATCTGAAAGGTCACTGCAGCGCATTTTAGAGCGCAGTGTGCGCCCAACCGCATGTATTTGTGCCTCCGTGACCGCCAAAAGCGATGCGCTTAATGTGGCTGCCTTTTTCATCAATTCCATGTGAAAAGAGCAGAGGAGGACTACAAGCAAAAGATGCTGGAAGTGTTGGGCATAGCGCAAACAGAGTAGCAGGAATCCACGCCCCTCCCCATCGCCGCCACCATCACCGCTTTCACCAAACACACACATGGCATTCACGCATTCTTGCTTTGAGGGTGTTTACAGGTTCAGATGTGGGGAATAATTTTACTGCATTCATTTTATGTCAAATGGGGCTAAACAAAGACTGCAGATTTTTCTCTGGGATAGGAGGGGTTGACACCTGACTCTTGATAAAATAAAAAGAGACAAATTATACATTAAAATAAACAAAGTAAATATCTGCCAGTAGACATCAAACTAGACATCAATCCAGCTCTTTTGACAATTATTATTATTATTATTATTATTATTATTATTATTATTATTTTATTTATTTTTTTTACCAAAACAAACAAAAAAAAATGGTTGCCTTTGCTAGCACAACTCTTGCACATTCGGTCCAAACTGAGTTGATGTCGGGACAAGCACTGAACATTTTACTGTTGAGACGAGATGAAATCAGGATGAACTTTTCTCTATAAAGACCAACTGAACTAAAGCAACTGAGAACAAGGTCCTTTTTCTGATATGCTTCAGAAATATTTAGTTAATCGTCTGCAGGCTTCTGTGCGGATGTTAGGAATGCCTGATTCAAATGTATTTTTAATTTTTTTTTTTTTCAAGGCAAGGCTGCCAAGAAATCTTGACAGATGATCTGGTGTTGTGGAAGCAGCTAAGATAAGCAGCATCCAAAACACGTTACCTCCCACTCATAGTGGCTTCTGTCCTGGTCTGCCGTGGAATAAGCGCTCTGCAGCCTAGTAGTCGGAGAGCTCAAGATCAAGAACAAAGCCTCATTTATTTTAATAGACTTGAATTCCACTCTAATGATGTCACTATTCACAAGCTTTGCACAGTTTCAAAGATAATACATGTATAAACAGAGCTCGGCTCATGCTGTCACACTGTTTTATTGATCTGTAAAAGACAAACGTACTTCGCAATGAAAACGTGGCTGAAGTGTGGAAACTCTAAGTTCAATCCAACTTTACAGACGTGGTGTGTGACACTTCCTGGCTTCAAGTCAAGCTCTTTGAAACTGGAGGTCAGCTCCTGGAAAAGATATTAAAAAAAAAAAAAAAAAACAGATCCTGACCTTTTCTTCTCACTGAAAACATTTGTCTTGAAATGGGTAATGATGAGGACCATGTTTAGAAAGGTCACACTAAGGTGGAATCCATGTAGTAAAAATAGAGAAGTGGAGTTGAGCAGAGAGTTTTATTTTTATTAAGCCCTTAATGAAAGGAAAAGGCATGCAATAAACATCTTTGACACGAACAGACATGTTGCAGAGAATATCTCTAATGTGTTTGTGCACGGCACACCAGAGCATAAATGATTGGACATGTGGCTGCAGCACATGTGTGAGATAACAAGGATTCCTCCTGGACCGACTGTGTTACATATTAGGATCCAGGTTCAAAGCTATGCTGCTGCACACCATGCTACTGAGTCATACCGTCCGTTTCAGCTCTCTTGATCTAACCGTGTTTTATAACTTTCTGATATAAACTCAGTGAATGATATCGGTTTTTCTTATTTTGTTCCTTTTAACCACTTCTCAAGATTTTATGTAGAAGTGGGATTGATTGTCATCTGGTTTCATAGTTTTAGGGTTGTTCTCTTAAATTTCTCTGAAATCGTTAGCACTTGATTTGTCACGTTTCTCTGGTTTTAAATTAGCTGCGTTTCTTGTTGTTGTGTTCACTTGCTGCTTAGTACTTAAGACCCCAGTTTCCTTTTTATTTGTTTCCTGTTTCTTTGTGTTACTTTGAATTTAAAAGTCACTAGGGAGTTCAATTTCATCACGCAAATGCTTCTTTATTTCTCTTTTAGATGGTTAGACAAAATGAAATCTAGGATTATTTAGAGTAAATGTGTAATGTGAAACTAAAATTGCAAAGATGGAACATGCTAATTGTGACTACAGAGCAAATACCTGATGGAAATGTACTGATGAGTAAAATCCAGTAATGTGCATTTAAATATTTTGGGTTATAAAGCAGATGTTTTAAAGGCCATAAAAACCTGATTTTGTAACTTGCAGTATCCTGACCACGAGCCAAGCTAGCAAATTAGCTTAGCTCTAATATTGTCTGAGCTGAACAAAGCACACTTTTTTGAACATGTAAAGTAAAATATGAGTACACAAATACAGTTTGTCAGCGACATTCCACTTTGATTACACGGTGTGTGTGTGTGTGTGTGAATCTGTGTCACCTGTAATGTCCGTTTTTGTGTGTAGCGTCTTTGTGAGCTTCCAGCAGAGACAGGAGCTAAAGGTCTCGGCACTGTTCTCATGTGCGTGCCTGTATGTGAGCGTGCGGGAGCGAACACGTTACTGAATCAGATGCTAAATGAAGAATGGACGTGGCAGGCAAGTGTGTGAGATGTATGCGTGCTTCCAGCAGGAGCTCTAATGAAATGTGAAAACCCTTCAAGTCACCTTTGCCAACTCATATCCATAGTGAATCATGTTTTTGTCCTTTGTCCCATTGTCTCACACACACACACACACACACACACACACACACACACACACACACACCAACACACACTCCCATGTCCTCCTTATGTCTGTGTAAATACACATGCATGTGGAATGAACGTGTAAAAGAGGCAGGTCAAAGCTCCTCTTTGTCTCCTCTCTCCTGCGGGTCAGGCTTTCCTTTGGTATGCTGATAATACAGCTGGCGATCCTGGAGCTTCCAGACACTCACGCAGGCATGCATGCAGACAGAGGCACGCTAGGCATGAGGTCATGAAGCTGCTGGCGTGAGGGGGAGACACCAGGGTCTTACAACAGAGCCTCCCTGACATGCACCAGGAAGTAATATCGGAATAACAATGGCGTGCTTGAGTGTAACCATGCGTGCGAGTGTGCTTTGGAAAATATTGTACACAAGCTCAGTGTGTGCCCTGGCTAAATTAAACTGGGTGTTGTTAGATAAAGATAGCAAATACGTTTTAGAAGGGACATATTATCGAGAGGGGTACAAATGCATTTTGTGGTTTAAAATACTTTTCCTGATGTTTTCCATCACCCATCAGTTCCGATGAGTTCATGTGAAAACATGGAAAGATTTCCCCAAGGACACACAGACGTGTTCTCATTGGGTTTTATCACACACTTCATGTTTTGACCTGATTCTAATGAACCTTATCTGCTGACCCTTTTGAAGAGGAAAATACAGACATCGTCAGCAGTGATTAATTCAACATGAACGCTGACTCTCAGGCACTGCCGACCTTGATGTCCGTGTTTGCAGCTCCTGTGCAGTTAACGTCTGGCTTTTATCATAATAACCTAATTTTACAGACGACTGGTTTTTTGAGGGTTTTTTTTTTTTTTTTTTTTTTAAAACACAAGTAGTTTTTAAATCTATCAGTGTGGGCAGATGTATTTCATTGTGTGCTAACACGGTGATCTGGATGACGAGGTCTTAAAAACAGTTTTGCAACATAATATTTTCTTGAATGAAGATACAGACAGGGATTATAGAAGCTCTGTATATGGGTCACCGTTGTGTTGTTTTATGAACAAACCAAGATTTTGGCTGCCCTAATTGCTAAGTAATTTTAAGTTTTTGTAATTTTTTTTGTACCATTAAGGGTTGAACTTTAACTAACCCATCCTAATAAGTGAATATGCTTTGATATGAACCGTTCTACTGGTGCTGCTGCTGCAAGGCTACACTCTGCGACGGTTTTAAGTCTTTTGCAGCACTTTTTCTTGCACTGTTGCTCTGTATTCACATCTATGCATCTTCATGTCAACTCTGAATCATTTTCTTGTTCCTGCTGAAGACAATAGAATGAAACATTCCCACAGCATGATGCTGCCGCCATCACATGTTTGTTGCGTGCTCTACACATCTTTGGAGCAAACCCCCCCCCCAAAAAAAATCATGACTTCTTCTTCTGGACTACTAATCCTTTCTTCAGATTTCACTTCCTGAAACTGTGGATTTCTGTGGCTCCGTTAGAGTTGCAGTGCACCATGTGCCTCTTGGCTGGGGAGTAATATCACTCTTTCCATTTTTTAGATGGAAAGAGTGATATTAAGTTTTTGTAAATTGTAGGTCTGTAGTGTTATGTAAAGTGAATTGAATAAAAGTTCTCCACACAGAAACTCCCTTCGTTATTGAACACCTTGTACTACATTTACTAAATAAGGGACTTTCAGAGCATAGGAGGGTTAGCATATTGGTCGCATTTGGTTTTTATTTGTAAAACAGTTACAGTTTTAGTTTTCTTCCACAGTTATTACAACTACTTAGTGTTGGTTTATCACAAAGAATCCCAAAAGCACATTCAGTCTTATGGTTTTAAAAAGACAAAAGGTGAAAAGGTTCAATGGAGATTAATGCTTTTACAAGGCAGAGTGGATTTTTGTCCCCTTCTGACTCCCAGTTCTTGTCAAATTACTGAATATAACTCTGAAACCTTATCATTTAATCACATCTGCCTTTCTCTTCTCTCTTATTTGAAATTCAACCACTCCCCTGTCTGCCATAGTTTCCACTCCTGTTTTTCACTCTGTCATCCCTCCTTATATTTCCCCCTTTCTTCTTCTTCTACTCACCCTGTCATTTTTGCTTGTCCTCCCGTGTCACCGAATATGCATTGGTATCCGTGACAAATACACAGACACATCACAGAGGTGGAAAAGCACGGAAAAATGATCAGTGAGGGACGACGAGACGGTTTGAGTTGACATTTCACCTTTACTGACTAAACAGCCCAGAGGAGTGGAGGAGGGTGACAGAATGACACTTTTCTCCCTGAAACAATAAAAGAAAACAATACAGTTTGACACAACATTCAGTCAGACAAACACTTGCATGTTTTAACAATGTTGACAGAAAAACAGTTTGTTGCCAGGATGGGTTATTCATTTATGGCTTCCCCTCTGTCCCTGCAACACAGGGCATAAAACCATCCACACATGCTCTGTGTGTGTGTGTGTGTGTGTGTGTGTGTGTGTGTGTGTGTGTGTGTGTGTGT